>NW_024582679.1:615764-616882 GCF_018398535.1 Haplochromis burtoni | reverse complement strand
CTGCTTAAGGACCCAAAGATCTTCACCACACGACTGGTTTTCAGCTTTGTCTCTAGTGTACAGAGATGTCTTTGGATTCTCTAAAACTTTTAATGCCGTTATTTTCTGTTGATGATGAAATCACCAAATTTAACACACTATTTACACACCAACTATTTCACTGACTGTTGAACGTTTCTCTAACTTATTAAAGTCTGAAAGACTTAAGGAACTCTCTCTGTAAAGCATTTCTTTTCCTTTGTCGGACAACATATAAATTCAATAAATCATATTATAAATACATTTTTTAAATCATAGTATTTGATTTACAGTTCCCTTTTTCCCATGTTTTGAACAGTAGTCCAACTTTTTAGTACTTAATTCATAAATAAGTAACTGACCTTTAAGTTCATTTTAAAGTATAACTATATGGTATAGTTTTAAATTAAAATAGTAAATCGTATAGAATCAACTGGGCAAGTCTTATTATTAAATCTCTTAATGTGTATTATATTTAATGCTGATGAACTCTATTTTTTACACCAGGCAATTCACAACAGGAAAAAGTGCAGGTAGTCAAATAACAATGATCGCCCAGAAAGGGAAACCATTGTCACGGAGAGCCTGCATAAATAATACCATAACCCTGAAATGTAAGCAGTCACATGAAACTCACAAAATTATAATTTAATCTTTTACACTAATACTTAGGCAACATGTCAAAATATGACCAAAATGACCAATCAAATACATAATGAAATAAAATCAATTTTTAAGAAATTAGAAATTGTAATATTTTCTGTAATATTGAGGTGTACTGTAAGGTGCTTCTGTCAATTGTTTCACAGAAAAGTTTATGTGTTTACTGTCAGGTTTATAACAACAGAGCTTTTTCATGTGCAATAAAGGAAAGAACCGTTGTAAGGTATAAAACCAGGGGAGGTACTTCAAAAAGATTTTCTTGATACCACATCTACACTGAGTACCAAAGTTTAACATACTATACAAACAGAATCAGTGTAAAGCAAAAGCTTTTTTTTTTTTTGTAAAGCTGAAGCTTGATTTGGATTTATGCAGAAAATCTACGTCCTAACTTAGGTAGTAACCAGGAACTCATATTTATCCCTACACTGCAACCT
>NW_024582679.1:614259-615744 GCF_018398535.1 Haplochromis burtoni | reverse complement strand
TGTAAAGCTGAAGCTTGATTTGGATTTATGCAGAAAATCTACGTCCTAACTTAGGTAGTAACCAGGAACTCATATTTATCCCTACACTGCAACCTTCCACGCCATTTAACTCGTTGTAGTATGCATCCAGCAGACGTGTAGCTACATTTCTCGAAAGGCGCACGTCAGGTTATGCAGAAAGTTGTGGCGTAGGGTTAAAATGCGGTTGTATTTTATGGCATAAGTTACAGCATAGATGTGATGCAGAAGTATAATTCACATGTAATGGGCATCACACCTTTTATGTTTACCACTGACTTTCTTTCATGGTCACTGAAAATAAAATGCAGCATGAGAGGTCAGGAGGTCAATTGATGATGTTACAGAACAAAGGCAACATTGTCTTCACCTCTACAGAGAAATAAATACATTTAATTTGGAATTAATTCGATTGATTGAATTATATGTATATACCTGTGCCAGCTTCATCATCATGTGGGCAAAGACATGAAGAAAGCCAACAATAGCATCCCACAGCCTGCTGTGGGCTAGGGACTGTTGGTTGCCATTGCATGGACCCTGAAATAAGAGACTATGTGTTATAGGCAAAACAGCAAAAGCATCCAATCTGTATAAAGGTCTGATCTGCTCCAGTGTTACCTGGATATATTCAGTTAGACTGTTGAAAATCTGTTTTGCCACTGTCATAGCTTTGGAGAAATTTTTTTTGCCTGGTTCATCGATGACATCCTTCCCAGAGTAATACCAGTAGAAGTCACTTATAGACTCCTTGAATGAAAAATAAGGGGTCATTAGAGAAATTTTGATACCATACTGCAAACACACTTTAGAAGTAAAATTATTGCACAGTTTAAAATGCAATAATGTTTAAAAGAGAAACTCATTTTATGATATGTGTGGCTTCGCAATATCACAAGTCCCACCATAGCCTTAAAACCTTTATTTTTAATCTGTATATGGTGCACTAACTGCAGCCAGTGTACCTGGAGACGGAGAAGGTAGTCCACTGTACAGATGATGACATTGATGGTAGTTGTGCTGCCTGTTTGAGTCCGCAAGTAGTTCTGAAAATCTGCATTAAAATAGACATCATTTTGAATAAGAAGATATGTGCTTCATGAGTGTCTCAATTTATTGTTACTCGCATTTGACACATGAGTAATTCCCACCATTATTGTGACCTTCACAAAGCAACTGCAGGAAACGGAAGAGGTCACAGGTGAACTCATCATCTGACATCACTTTCTCATCTAAAAAGATGAGACAAATGAATGAATCAAAGAGATACATTCGAGCTAAATCAGATTACACGTAACGGTAAAGTCTAACAACTTATCTGAGTATAAGAAATGTGAGGATAATAACTAAAATTCATTACTGAACTTACCATCATGAATACAAGGATTTTAGTATCAGGCACCTCAATAACCACCTCTGACTGAGTGCTGCTCGTTTCAATAAAATTAAGGATGACTTTTTTTTTTT
>NW_024582679.1:603859-614239 GCF_018398535.1 Haplochromis burtoni | reverse complement strand
TTTCAAATTCAACCCCATTTCCTAAAAAACGTGGGAAGCTTTTTAAAATGTCAGGAAAAAAGACGCTATTCTATTTAATTGGTTTACTTTACAAAACATATGAAATGTTGAAACTGAGATTTTTTTTAAACATAATTTTTAGAGAACCCTTCAACTTAAGAAAACACCAGCAAATAGAAAAACAATGCAAAAGCACACAAAACACAATGGGAATTTAATAACGCACAGTGGAAGTAGAAAAATACTGGTGGCCGTCAGTTCTACACCTCAGCGTACTAGCAGATACACGTGTGGTATCCATTTCAAAATCCTGTATCACATTGTTCTCGAGTTATCGGATTCACAAGATTTTCAGAAAACTTGACCTCTGACCTTATTGTCATTGTTTGTCTGTTAGGTAATTGCTTTGGTGTATTGTGAAGGGCAATGGGGATGGCCTTATCAATAGGAAAAGCTGTAAAATAAAAAGTTCTAAATCTACAAACTTCTTCATATTCTTAAAAGTTGTCCAGCGGGCCGAACTGGACCAATTCTGGGCCCCAAGCCTTATGTTTGACACACCTGCCATAGCGAAATGTGTGCTTTGCTTGCTAGCCATTGGCTTGTCACCTTCACACTTCTGTGTATTTTGTGAGGTTTGTGCACTTTTGCAGCTTGTATGTGTGTGTTTTTTTAAAATTTCCATTGCTTTTATATGCTTTTTCATCGTTTTTCTATTTAATGGTAATTTCTTAAGTTGTAGTGTGTTTGACCTCTCAGAGCCACCATACTTTTGGATGTCATGACTGTCAAAGCTTTGATAGAGTTTAGCAGAAATGTTTATCACAAGTAACAATGTTAACAGTTTGAGTTTGGGAACTGATAACATAAATAATTTTGCATCAGTTCAGGATCTCCTTCGATTGTCTATAAAACTTTTCTTCTTTTTTCATAACATGCTTTCACTGAAGTGCACCCGACTCTAAAACTGAAACTGAAAAGGAACATCTAGAAAACACTGTGTCTAGTTGGCAGCATTGGCTGCTTCAAATTTGTAAATATTGTTCCATGTTAGAGCTGAGGCTTTGTAATGTGGAAAATCATTGGTTTCCACGTTCCCTATTGTACCCCCCCAAACCCTAACAGATGCTGGCTTTATAATTTTGTGTGAAACAAGCCAGATGGTTGCTCTCCTCTTTAGCCTAGAGGACTCTGCTTCCTCAGCTCCAAAAATAGTTTCTAATTTTCACTCGATAGATCGAGGACAGTTTTTAACTAAACTCCATATTAAGGCCATCTTAAATGTTTGTTTTATTGGGGGGTTTTAAACATGGTTGGGCTATAACTAGCATTTGTAGGTTCAGTTCACTGACAACTGTTTTCAGAAATGCTTCTGAGCCCTTGCAGTGACTTTCATTACATAATCACGCCTGCTATTAAAGCAGTGTTGTGTAATCCATTGTCACCAGAGGGACTGAAGATCACGTCCATTCAATCACAGTTTTGACCCTTGTGAACAGAGTTTTGTGGAGAGTTGCGAGTTTCAATGCTTTCCCTTGTGTTCTCGGGATGCTTCAAATCTTTGAATAACATTAAGTACTGCAGATGATAAAATCTTTTTCTGATAAAATTCTTTCAGTTTTGAACCATATCTCCATTTTCTTTAAGTTTCTTTAGTGATATCATGCATCTTTTTCAGCTGTTTATTGTTGTATCCCAACTTTTTAATTTATTTATTGCTAAAATAAGATTCACAATGAGGATTTAAAAAAAAAAAAAAGAATACAATTTCTCAGTTCCAAAATTTGATTGCACTCCTTTTGTTTCAGTGTTTAACAATATTATGCACACTGTCCCAATTTTTTTTGGAAACAGGGTTTTAATATAAATCAAAGAAATACAAATGACTGCGGTTTGACAAAGTCTGACATACAAGCACATGTCAGGCACCATACACGAGGCCATCAGCATCACATGCATACACTGAATTTAAAGAGAAAAAAAAAACAAAAAAACTGAGACAGTAACAAACATTTGGTCACAACATGTATAAACTGAGACAATGATATAGGACTCTTGTACAGACAGAAACAAAGCAATAAAGTGAAATGTTAGCAGCAGTCAGAGGTGAACCCACGATATTACTTGATTTATTAATTTTCTCTTTTCTTTTCAATTTCCCGTTCACCGCTGGCTACATGAAACAAGCACACAAACGCAGAAACATGCAGGATATACAAGCTTCTAACGTAAATGTCAGAGAGGTTGGGGTTTTGTCCAACAAAAGGCTGAAGGGAATCCAGTGCATGATAGAGTACATCCGAGAAACCACACATTTCTTGTCACATGAAACTTAATTCGAAGGAGATATGTATTTGGATGTGCCACATTTATTCATAAATGTGCCGCAAATTGAAAAAAAAAAACAATCGAGGAGACTTTAGTTCAATATAGTTTCATTTATAGCATCTTTTGTGGCCATGTTTCAAGATAGGAATAGCCTCTTTATAAGTCATGTGATTAAGAAATGTGCGAGAAGGTATTAGGGTTGAGAAATGAGGAACTCTATCACTATTCATAACAAATATCGTTCATGAAGGTTTCATTCCCCGTTTGAATAGTAGTTCATGGGCAGAAAAGACCGGATTCCATCCGAGGCTTTTTGGAATGAACAAGACACGTGAGGAAGGGTGCGAGCTGTGAGCATGAAAGATGGAGAGGCATCCAATCCTCTCTTCAATGTTAGAAAGAGAAATGAGGGAGCAAAAAAGGACAGGGGAGTGAAAGAGGAGCAGCAGTAGGACAGAGAGGCAGATGGACAGAAACATGATTTACCCCGATCTAGGTTCAAGTCTGAGGGCCATGAAAGGAGGGACAAGGGAGAGGTGGCAGTGATCGTGGGGAAGGGAGAGAGGATCAGTGTGTTGACAACAGAAGAGGACTAAGAGATGAGGAGGGGGAGATTAACAACATTCCATGGCAAATTCATTCAGCTAGAACTTTAAATTAACCTCCAGAATTAGATGACAAAAGTAGGTGACAAAACTACTAAACATACAGAGGAAAACATTTGAACCAATTTAAGTTAAATCATGAATATGTAATTCTTTAACAGTTATCCAAGGGTTAATAATACTTTATGTTAGGGAACTAATCACTCAATAAATGAAAATTTGTACTGTAATGGCACAGATGGATTTAAACAAAGATGAATTAATAGATGCTTAAAATGTCTTAAATCTGATCATTCATGTGATAAAATGAGCAATGGCATGAATTGGTACTCACTTATTCTTCAGTTGAATTACAGAAAGTGATTTCTCTTGACCTTTCAAAACTCCTTTGAGTCTTTTTTACTTTGCTATTGTGGTTTACACAGGAAAAGAGTCTAAAGTATATGCATTTGATTCCTCCAGTGTCTTTTTACTACTCAAAGCGTATATTACTGTGTAATGCGATGGTATAACAGCAGTATTAACACCAACACCATAATCTGCATTTATAAATTATTCTGATCATCGACTATATAACAGCAGCTGCAGTGTAACAGCTTTTCTGCTGTATCTTCAATGTGAAAAGGTGATGCTTAAGAAAAACAGCATGAAGACTTACTGGTGCCTTCCTCTGAAACCATGCCCAGCCCCTCTGCCTTGTTCTGCCTCTCAAAGGCATTTAGATCCAGGACACTGCACAGAATATAAAGCTTTTTTTCCCCCTGTTTACTATTAAAAATTATAAACCACATTTACACTTTTGTTGAATATTTGAAAACTGACCAGCAAGTCTGCATCAATGCCTGGACACTCAAAAAGAAGCCCACATCCTTCTTGTCCTTTAAGTACTCCAGCATTTTCTGTCAACAAATAAGGGTAATTCAATAAAGGGTCTTCTTTAGAGGTATCTCCTAATTTATAATTACATGTGTTTATATTAAAAAGGCATACCCGCTGAACCTCACTGTTCCCACCGTTAAGGATAGAAATACCCAGCTTGAGGGTTGTAGACACCATTGGGCCCGTTTCACCTGCAGGAAACAGGAAGCCATGAACACAATGCGGGTAAACAAAGCTGACCAAAGATAAGGATAAAGACTACCTTTGCAGGCACTGATCATTTGCAGGACCATTTCTGCAGCGCCACGATTATGCAGTCTAGACTGCTGGTACAAGAGTCTTTGTTTCTCCATTTCTTTTTCCTGCGGTCAACACAAACATTATGAGGATTTGCTACCATTATATGTCACAGAGAGAAGGTAAAACGATAGGATGGACTATAGAATCAAATTACAAATATATATACAGTGCTGAACAAATCTCTTACACCCAATGTAGGATTTATGCCACAGCTGCTCTAACTGAACAGTATTATTAATTACCAAAATATTTTTATGTTTCTATAATGGTTAATCCACCAGTATGCACTAGCTCTTAAACTGAAATTACATTTTTAATACAAAATTACAATTATTGTTGTTTTCAATCTACTTTTTTTAAATGCATGTTTTTAAAGAAAAGCAGAAAGAATAGAAAATTGTTATTAGCATTTTTTTTATTTTTTTTACTAAGATGCCAAATTGTTATATTGCAGAATTGAAAAGAAAAAATCGTTTTACTGATTGACTGTCATTGTGATTAATATCTGACAGTTCAGTTTGTTTTTTGATTAATAAATGTCCACATAATATTTAGTTTTAAACAATTTTTTGACAGATTTTTAAAATATTTGTGTTATCTTTTTTGTGTGAGAGGTGCTAATAAATTTGTTAAGTGCTGTATATATTTGCTAAAAGTCGTAAAACAGTGGTTCATCAAAAAAAGTCCATTCTATCAATTAAGATTTACAATTTAATTTCACATTCACTTGCCTTTCACACAAATCCCTACCGCTTTAAATCATCATCACCAATCAGTTTAACAGTTTTTTTCACTCTAAGAAAATCTACATTAATCATTAACCTTTGTGAATTACCAATTAATTATTAATGTCCTTTCATGGATTTACAATAATTTTATCAAGATTCAGATTTTCAGTGTCAATTCAAAACCTGACTCTTGCACACATTCTCTCAATTCACTTCATTAGTCACAGGGTTGTTACACTACTTCTTCACGTTTGCTGGCTGGAGCAAGCGTTAGACTACAGGAAACAGTTCCACTGGCTTAGCATTTCAGCCATGTAGATACCCAAAGTTTCTTAAATGCAGCGGTCCTGCAAAGAAGATACTTTGGATCAAAGCCTTTATTCCTCTGTATCAGAGATATTTCTTTGGCTTTCCATAGCAGTCTGTGCTTACTTTGAGAAATGACTTCAAATATTAATGCAAAATAAACATAACATTTTTCTTCAGCCCTTCTTCTTCTTCTCTCTTTTCTTCTTTAAATCTAAATGGCTTTCAATATTCATCTTTATTCATAACACTGAGCCAATCGCATATTAAATGCCATTTATGGAAAAGAAAAAGAGCAAATGAATATCTCTGAATCCAGAAGGCAAATTGACATTACTCTATCTATCAGCCACGTTATATATCAACTTGTATCATAGTGACCCTAAAACAACAACAACCACTGCTCCCAAGCCCCCCTCCCTCCCTCCCTTCTCCCAACCACCCTCCCCACTCCCAACCACCCTCCCCGCCACCCACGTATGCCTAGCCGAGCTCTACCCGCTATGTGTCGTGCAGGTGGACCTCAAACTTACCCTGCAGTCCCTGACTCTCTAGTGAAGCCTGACTGTGACTTGTGCACTATGTGAATTAAACTTTAAAGCTACGACTATGTGTACGTAGATACAGCTTTCAGTGTTGTATATTCTACACTGGCTTTCACTGTAGTCTGTCAGTATGCTATGTGAGTGGGGGAAGGGAACATTGAACACAAGCATTCAGTTAGCAAAGACTGGTGTTATGAAGCTGAGACCAATTAGATGGAACAATGAGGAAAGAGAGACGGAGAGAAACAAAACAGACAGCTATATAAACTGGAAGGAATGACAGTGTTATAAAATGAGTATATGTTTTTTTAATAGCCATTGGAATTTAAGTGGACTTTAACAGGATATCCAATGTAATTTTAGGTCCAGTTTCTGTATGTCTGACTCCCCAGTTTCATATAACACCTCACAAATGTTTTGGAAGGCATTTTTGAATATTATATACAATATTTTAGTAGTTTAAAGCAATGATACATAATGATGAAGCACAACATCAATGAAGTATGTAATGGTTCAGTGGCAGTTTCTTCTAAGAGCACAATCAGCACTGGGGTATACAATGAACTACTGTGTCTGAGACGCTGTGCACAACTGGACGCAATGAATGTAGTAAAGCCTGCACAGAGCAGCTGCTACTGCCTGTCAATGTTTAAAAATAAATCCCAGCTAGCCTACTCTAATACTTTATAGAGTACCAGAAAATCAGAAAAAGCTACACTTTACTTCTTTACTTGATCTGAAATAGGAGGAATTGTTCATCAACCTGAGCTGATAATGATTTACAAATAGATTAATTAACATCATGATTGTTAATTTGAGTTACAATTATTATTATTGTTGATGTTAATTTTACATTTATTAAATCTAATTAGATCCAATCCAGGCGCAATAAATAGTAAATGGTGCATGAAAGTGACTGTAGTCGAGTTGTTTTAAGTTGAAGCATAATAACATTTTGTTGCTGATGAATTTAGGGAGTATACAGTAATTTACACAACTAAAGCATACCTGGATTGGAGCTTTGAGTTTCTAAGTAAAGAAACTCAGAATGAATGAAGCTTAGCATACAAACAAAAGAAACAGCAGAGACAGAACAAAAAGAAGCAACAAGACGATACGAGAGAGAGACACAGAGACAGAGAGAAAGAGAGATGTGGTTGTGAATAAATGCTCCAATGATGAGGTCACTCAATGCGTCGAGAGCTACCGCTCCAATGTGTTCCTGGTCCCCAGCCCCTGGCCGCCCATTACCAGTTCTGACTGTCGCACCTCAAAGGACATCTCATCCTCAGCATTTTCTCCCATTTCCTCTCCACCTTCTTCTTCCTCACCAATATGACAACTCTAAATACACAAAGAGGGGAGAATAAACATGGGTGTTTCAGAGTACACAATGCTGTAGTTCTTTGCAAACTTCAGCGCACTTCAACACCTTCTGCGATGACTTACCTTTGCCATGATATCAGCATATGCCATATAAAGATGATCAGTATCCAGTTTACTGAAATGACAGAAGTGCAGATCACAAATTAGAAATAACATGCTGATTTTTTTTCCCACAGGTGCACCACGTCTCTGCATTTCACTGCTGTTGTATCAGTGAGGATCTAACCTCTTCTCTGTAAGAGCAGTACGACTAAAATGGAGAATTAGCTGATGAAGGGGATCTGGCTTTGTTTCCTTCTCCTCTTCCTCATCTCCCTCCTCTTGCTCCATTGCTTTCTGGGATGTTCAATAAAACAAAAGTGTGAGTAACGCTAAAAGGAAAACATCTGTAGATGAAACTACATATGGCACTCACAGATAAGTCGTCTATCATTCTGTCTTCAAATGAGAAGCCTTCAGGATGAAGCCAGTTGCGCCTGTATCCCTCAAGGAACATGTTTGAAGCTCTGTGCCTGAAAAGCCAAAACCAAAACAAAATAGACTAGATACAGTATAGTGCCTTGTGGTTGCATGCCTTCTCCAATCACTCAGATTTAGACCTGGGTCTTTTCAGATTCACAAACATAGAGACGACTTGGATGGACTTAAAATGGATATTTATTGTATTTATACTTAGCTTCTTTTTTTTTTACATACATGGCTCCATAGCAGTTGCTTTTTTACCTTGGAATGTTATATAGTGGTGTCATCCTAAAGCAAGCGACCACAGCTCTGCGTCGTTGCTTGGACAACAGTTTGTGCCACACCATCTTCTTGGATTTAAACGGATGCTCCGTCTATCAGAAAAGACATGCACTTGTAAAGTGATCAAAAAATTTCTAATGGTACCTGACACTTCCAATTGATTTATATTAACAATATACTTTTTACTTTTTTCCATAACATAGAACTTTCTAAGGTATCTAACCTTATTCTGAGTCTGACAGAATCTTCTAACTTCTGACCAATGCTGCAGGGCAGGAATATACAACGCATTTCACATTGTGGACCGCATGCATCCCACTTTGATTTTAATTGGGCCAGATTGGTGATAATCCCTTTTCTCTCAGAACTTTAACTGCGTATTTAATCTCTGCAATATTGCAACAGAAGAAAATGAAAGAAATCTGTTAGCACAACTCGTTGGGTTTAAGTTGTAAGTAAGTAAAAGTCTGACACCTCTGGCCTAGACTGACCTGTAATTATAAAAGGTTTTTTTTTTAAGTTGCAGAAAATGTCCCATTTTATTTATTTAACTTACTGTGGATGTAGTTAAAAACTGTAATTCCTATAGCAGATAATGGAAAAACTGGAACTTTTCTGTCATTTAATTGTTCATCTATTACTTCCTTATATTGGTGTAGTTTGTAGTCTTTGCCAGACTGGTTATGTCTGACACCCCCGCTACAGGAGGAGTAGCAATTCTTTTTACTTATGAAAGAATGGATGGAAACCCGCAATGCCGTGCCATAAGCTTACCAGTATTTCACCCACATAAGCTAAAAACTACTGAGACTAGTAACACCTGAAATTGTTTCAAGTCTTATCCTTTCTTTTCTGTTAGGATATGCTGCCTCTGTTATCCCTGTATTCATATCTATGTAGTACATGCTGTGTAGGCATCTTTGTTGTGTGCATTTTTGAATATCTATATTTGAGACATAGTGCACCTGCTGCACTATAAATTACCAACACTCACCACTTCAAGGTGGTAGAGGACCGCAGAAACCTCCTGCACTCTCTTAACAACTTTCGGTGGGGCATCTGCATCTTCAGCCTTCCCTGCCATCTCCTTGTACAGCGCCATCTGCCAGCGCATGGATGGGTTGTCCACCTTTTCACAACATATGGATACAGAGTTTTCTGAAATATCTTGAGACTGATTATCTGTAGTTACAAATCTCATCCCTGCAGCTATTTTACTACCGGTTCTTTAAGTATACCTTGCCCTGTAGATGCAGGTTATTCTGCAGGAACTCTCTTACTTCTTCATCTGTGTCTCTCTGTAAAGTAAAACATTTTAGCGATTGTTTTCCTCCGTGTATATCATAATACAAATCATACTTCAGATGTTTACTAGAACCAAGTTCAAAGTCAGGAAAAAAACTACCAAAGAGTATCGGATCTTGGCCAAGTTGATAAGCTCCTGATCAGCAGGAGAGCACATGTTTAGGCCTATGGGGAGCATCTTTTTCAAGGCAGCCACAATAAGTGAGGTCTGGACTGAGTAACGATCTCCCCGTTTCTTCTTCTTGGTACGCTCAGTATCTGAGCCTCCACCCTGTGAAAAGGACGATAAGGCAGAGAGCATAAACAATATCTAATAACGTGCCAGCAGTACAACAGCTCAGACAAGGACTGATAAGTTTGAATATTTATGTCCTGTTAGAATTGACACTAACTTAACAAACTGATTTAAAATACTGTCTTGAAAAATTACAAAATATTCTGAATATAAGCCTGAATAAAAATATATAAAATGATTGTGATGATACAGCCAATATTCTTTACAACTCGTGATGTGACTGTATTAATGCTAAATACTGAAAGTCATTCAACATTAGCACCAGCTGAGCAATACACAGTGCTGGAAATGTTTTTATTATGCACTGTAGGTCTCTCCAAGTACAAACACACTACTACATCTACTAATAATATAACTTAGAAACATGTTAGAGTCAACAATCAGCACTAAAAAGACAAGTGCCCATATTTAAAGGTCAGAATCCGGTTGTTCCCCAACTATAGTTGTTATTTTTCTCTGAGCCCAGACTGGTAAGTAGAGGAGAGAGTGAAAATGTATAAGAAAGTGGGAGTATTGCTGCTTTTTGAAGGGGAGGCTGAAAGGAAATGGGTCTTAGAATAAAGTCAGTCAGTCATATTGCACTAACAACGTGCAAGAGAAAATATTTCATTCAAGTCACAATCCATTCAAAATTCCATGAAAAGGACAGCTAAACAAAACAAACTCACTTTATACTGTAATTGTAAATGAGATTTTCTAGGAACTGTAGCCCTTGGTGAAAGCTCAAGATATTAGATGATGTTAAAGAACAAGATCCTCAGAGTTAGACTTATTAGTAGCATGCTGTTAAAATCACACATCTACAATTAAACAAACTAAAGGAAATGTCTCTTTCCCTGTATTTGACTTCTGAGCTCATGCCCTGCTTCTGTGAGAGTTCAGTCCTTCTGTTAGCTGCTCTTTCTAGAGTCCTCCAAAATGTGCAAATGGATGCTATTGCATGAAGTATATAAATACCT
>NW_024582679.1:473250-603384 GCF_018398535.1 Haplochromis burtoni | reverse complement strand
TATTGTATGTAGATGCATATGGAGGTCAGGAGAGAGGCACAACAGAGCCCAGATCTCAACATTATTGAAGCAATGTGGGATCATCTTGACAGAGAATGGAACAAAAAGGCAGCCAACATCCAAACAAGAGCTTTGAATGTCCTTCAAGAAGCCTGGAGAACTATTCCTGAAGACTAATTAAAGAAATGACAAAAAGTTTGCCTAAGAGAGTTCAGGCTGTGTTGAAGAATAAAGGTGGTCATGTCAAATATGGATTTTCAAGCTTGTTAGAATTGAGAGAATATAACTTTTTTGCTCTATAAACTGTATTTCCATGTTTACACATACATTAATCACCTATTTTCCTAGCAAAATACATAGAACTGAGGGGTGGCTCGGGACTTTTGCACAGTACTGTACATAAAAGCTTAAATCTTTTTATTAAAGGGGTTTTGCTGAGGCATCACGGTTGGACATTAAAGTGGTCCCAGATGACCAATTCTTTTCATTTTTAATGAAATAAAAAAAAAAACTCTAAGTGTAAGGTGTATGTTTGTTATGGTGAAGTAGTTTAGAGGATGCAAAGCGTTTTGGGGAATATTTTAGGAAATAAGTGTGAATTAATATGTTGGTTAGGTTCATGGTACTTTGAGCACTTTTAAAAAGAGAACCTAACAAATGTTTCAGTAAATCTGCTTCAGTAAACTTTTAGCGTCAAGCTGTGTGTTAGTGTGGGTACTAGGGAGCATAAAAGAAACTAAAACAATGATGCACCATGGCATTTTAAGGGAGGAGATAAGAAAGAGCACAGAGAAGACTAACACCATCCCCTAGTGGACAAAATGCTACATTACAAATACCTACAGCTAAACCATCTTCCATGAAGAGAAACAAAAGGCATACTAGAGGACTCCAACTCAGCTATGATCAAAAAGAGCAAACTCAGTGACAGCATGATGGCACTGTGCTCCCACTTCCACTTTGATATTTGTGTAAAGCCCAGTGCCATGAGCTGAACTGTACAGCTGAGTACTTTCATCAAACGCCTCCAGACTCCCCCCCACACACACTGGCAGGACTGGGGAAAGCCCGCAGGTGGGGCCTGCCCATTAGTCCAGTGATCCTTTATGAGAACTATATGAGTATCTTTTCCCAGCTTCCCTTATGAACAATTCTGCACTAAAGTCTATGAAGAGATACAATATAAATGAATGATTTTGTGTAAGATATTGTACATTGTACTGACATTGTGTCAGTGTAGACTTAAATCTCAATATAATAAAGTTAATGCCAGTGTAAGTGTATCCAAACCAATCGATAATGAAATATATGGCTAAGACCTTGACTTTTAATTAATATAAATGACCAGATATGTGTAGTAATAAATTCACACCAGAGTTTTGCTTCATTGCTAAGAGGCTGCAAATCAAGACTTTGCAGAAACAACTACACATAAAGGCCCTTAGAGGTCAGTGGCAGTGAATTAATTCCACATCTCGCTGATTAAAATCTGCAGGATTTTTTTGTGTGTTTCTGTGTACACAAGTTACGTGTGTTCACATGTGTTTGTGGATATGTAGTGAGTACTTGTGTGGATCAGATGTGCCAGTGTGCTGGGGAGGTTGATGAAAAGCTCCCCCAAAGTGAGGTGCCATGCGGTCAGCACAGCGGTCGTGCAAAAACAAAGTCTAACCTCTGTGTCCCCGCCCTGGAAACCCAGCCGCAACACAAAAGAAGAAAACAATGGACAGCCAAAGAGAGAATATCATTAACACAACTGCGAGCCTTCGCAAAGATCTGAATTAAAAATCAAATCTCAAAGAGGTTACAGCAGCTTTCACTATGTCTAAATAAGACCAAAAAACAAAAAATGGTGTGTAAGTGTGTTTTTGTATTAGACTGCTTCCCCGGCTTTCAAATAATTTTTTTTCCCTAAAGCTATTACCATTATGCTAAGAATAACAAAATGCTTATTAAACGACCAATTATAAGTGGCTGAAACTGGTTGGTAATGTCATGAAATCTTCAAATTATACCATAAAATATGGCCACGAGGGAAGGAAGACATACAGTTGTTAAACAATATGTCCTAAAGTTGCCTGATTTGACATGTGGTCTACACTAGCATGTGCTGCCTTTCACTAACTCACCTTGCTCATTTTACTCTTGCTGTCAGCGGTGAGGAATGACATGTTATTGATCTCATTCATCACCACAAAGTTTTGTTCCTCTCGCTTGAAGTTCTGCAGGAGAGAAACAGAAGCATAATTATTGGATCAACTAAGTTTTTATAAACACTTGCAAACAAAAAGGCCAAGTGAACATACTCACATGAGATTTGGACCAGAAAATAAAGACCTCTCCAACCATTCGGAAGAGCTCTTCTGCATCTGGGTCAGGACATGTCAGCCACCTCGCTCTGTAGCAGAGTAAATTATTATAAGGCTAAAATCTCTTTATCACAAGTTTTGATAATTAACAATATATAAAAATATTTATATATTGCAATTTTGTCAATATGAGGCAGGATTCATAGCTTGGTGACTGTAACATTATTCTACCTGTTATTGTCCACATAGCGAATAAGTAGAGGGTAAAGGGCATACAAGTCTCTACAGAGGACAGCAAACTCATCACGTATAGTGCCATCTTCCTCATCTCCCTCTGATTTTCCCTCCATCCTTAAATGGTCCTCCTCAGCCACCACCTTTGATGTGCGTTTCTTTAGTTTCTCCATTGTTGGGATGAAGTGAGACTTGAGCATTTCTGGCTTTGCTCTGCTAACAATGGGCTGTGAAAACACTAGTGGAGAAAAGAACTCGTTTTAACAGCCTTGCAAAGGAAACCAAAAAAACACTGGCATGTGAGCAGAGTTTAAAACAGCTCCCACCAGCCAATCTCTTCATCCAGGAGGCTTCATCTATTCCCAGGTTGTTCACTACAATTTTCATGATGCTTCCTAGCAGCTGATTAAGTTGTTCTGACGTGACCTCGGTGCACAGTCGGCCCTCCATCTCAGGAAAATTTTCAGGTCCTCTCTCCCACCAGCGAATGAGGTAGTTACAAAGCATGGGTAAAGTAATTTCAATCACATGAGGCATCTCAGTGTAACGAGCCCCCGACTCTGCCAAGTCCCCAATCTCCTTCAGCAGAGGATCCAGCTCTGGGATGTCTGGACATAATTCCTGGACCTCATTGGGAAGGCCCAAGACTTTAATCCAGAAGAGAAATATTGAAAGATAATTCAAAAACAAGACTTTGCTAGATTAAAAAAAAAAGTGTGACAACAGTATTGCACTCACTGGCTCTCTCTCTGGGAGTCTTTGTGGTGTACACAGAGAAAGCATTAAATTCATTTAGATGGGGTTCTAAGTAGGCCACCGGCATAGCTGCTGCAAGGTGTGCCAAACACTCTCCAAGAGCTGGCCTCTGCCTGTAAAGGTAAAAGTGCAGCAAATGCTCCAAAAGGATCAGTAGTAAATTACTTTACATCTTAAAAAATATGGAGTCACCTCTCAACATGTAGATTTTTCACTGTCCCCAGGGAGTAGATGCTGCACATGATCCGATAGCATGACATCTGCAGATCATCCACTGTATGCAAAAACACAGAGAGACCGAGAGTGTCAGAATTATTAATGAATAACAACGAGGATACAAAACACATGTCGAGACTAAATGTTCTCCCTTGGCCTGCGTGAGTTCTGTCTTAACTTCCTATCACTATCCAATAAAGATTTTAAAGTGGCTGTAGGCGAGTAGTTGTCTGTCTTTCTTTAGTAGTCCTGTGATAGACTGGCAACCTGTTCAGTATCACTTGAATTGGTCACTGGAATTGGATAAGTGGTTAAAAGAACAGATGGATGGAATATAAAGCATGAAGAAGCACTCACAGATGACATCATCTCCAAATTGGTGCTGAGCAATGTGATCAAACAGGGAGGTAAGTACTGGGAGCAGTGCAATGGTGGTGTAGTTGATGTTCTGAGAGACGCCTTTCACTTGCTGGAAAAAAGAGAAGCAGCATATGATTATGGACTTGGATATATGAGTTCTAATTTGTGAATGCCCATATTAAACATCATGTACCTGATTGCCTTTCGAAACTTTGCCCAATTTGAGATTTTCAACCATCTTCTCAATATCATCAGCAGCACTCTCAAAGAACGATCGTAGCCCTGCTTTAACAATCTCAGGTCCTGACTTCATTACCGTCCTAATGAGGCAAACACAAAAGGTAAAAGGAAAAACATGAAAAATAACTATAATACAGTTTTATAGTGTTATTAAGAAAAAACAAACAAACCTTGCATCCAGTGATCGAGCCAGAATGTGAAGACAGTTAACAATTGCTGGGGCATCCGTTCCTGCAAATATAGAAATAAATCCACATCATCAGCTACTGTATATCCATAAAAACATGGAGCAATGGCATTTAGGCTAACCCGGGTGACAGAATGGTGCATTGCAGCTCACAAAATACAGAAACACACATAAAAAGAGAAGAGAGAGAAAAGATTCAGAAAGAGTGGTGCTGCAAGTTTGCCATCTTACCAAAGAGAGAAACTCTGTGCCTCACCAAAGCAGACATTTTACAGAAGATACTACAAAGTGAAAGAAAGGAAAAGGAAGAAGAAGAAAACTCAAGAAGAAATCAAAAGCTCATAAAAGGAGAAACATAATATTTGAAAAAAAGATATACAAATATATATATTTCTGTGTCATATCTATAAAACAGAGACATCACCTTGCAATCATCTCCTTCTCCTTATTGGAAGAATGCCCGCCACTACCCAGGACTTTTGCAGGTGTAGACAGAAAGTAGAGGCAGTGATTTTTGAAATACTGGTTTATTAGAGGCATCAAGATCTGAGAGAGAGAATTCAGAGGGTTTTCCACATTTAGTACAGAAATAACAAGTACAAGTATTTTACATTTTACATTCACACAATAGTCTCACCTTGGCAAAGAATTTGATTTCCTGCTCATGGGGAGACTTTTCCACTCGTCCGCTGCTAACCACAGCCTCTGTAAAACAGATTGCAATATACAATAGCACAGACACAGTGGCAAAAATTGAATGTACACCACACTATTTTTCATCTTTGCCCCACAATACCAAGATGTGCGATGAACTCCTGTGCGATTTCCATCCATTTCAGCAGTTTCTGAAGGAAACCATACGCAAACCTCTTTTCAATGGATGATATGTCCGACTCCATGTCTTTAAGGCCTCTAAAGTCGGGGAGAGTTTATATCTCAAAAATTGATATATGATAACAATGAAAGACTTCCTGTTCAGAATTTGTGTCATAATAAAACACTATTTAAGGAGGCCGCAATAATGCCATGTCCATACTGGTTTCTTATAGTGAAAGAATTAATGCTCATAATGCTCATGCTCTTGGTCGTACATCATAATACAGTCAGGCTGTTATGCATCAGTTTATTTCAGTCAAGATGAAGCCTGTAATTAATGTTTGTTTTATGTTGAAAAGACAGAAGATCGAAGTCAGTGGTTAAACTTTTTCTGGTATGCCAAAGGATGTTCACGTGTCCTATCGATTATTTTTATCAATCTACACCAAAAAACCCACAAAGTTGAATTTTAGCAACAGCAATAGCAAACTCTTTGCTATTGCAGGTAATACCATACAAATCAATGCATTTTTAGGAACTACTGATTCAAAAAGTCTTTTGAGTAGCTTGGATAAATTTTCTTTATTTTGTTGTCCATTCTCAACTATTTTATTATTACCTTGTGACAGCGTATCCATTAAGCTGCAAGAACTTCAGCAGCTCGTATGCCTTCTCTCTGTCTCGTGCCTTTTCTTTAGCTGTCAGGGTATCGTAGGGCACGAGCAGAGGATGTGTTCCACCTCCTGCACAAACAAAAGCACATCCAGAACTATTTGGAAAAGACAAACCTTACTTTCTCTATATTCCACACTCAAAAGAAATAAAATCACCTTTTGCTTGCAGCTCCAACTTTTTCTTTCTTCCCCAGGTGTTATGGTAATTTTCTGCCAGTTGTTCTGCCATTGACTATAAGCAGATATAAATATTAGTAAGATGCTAAGCTTGCAAAATAGAAGGATGCAACATTTTAACCCCATACCTGCAGATCTCTCGAAAGAGCCATATGGGAGATATCAATGGGCTGTGGACTATAGCCATGGCTTGGATCATAAGTTGCCTAGAACAGAAAGATTGTTATGCACTCTACTGTACAACAAGCAACATTATTATTAAGTATTAATGCAGTCAGTCAAGGGCTCTAAACAACTGTATACCTGTGCAGTCTGTGAGATTTTTCGTGATGTTGCCTTCTTCTTCTCTGACTCTTCCTCCTCTCTAGCTTTCTCAATGTTCCATTCCCATGCAATCATGGCTTTAATTGACTCTTTAATTGGCCATCGGTAAATCTCTTTGTCCTTTGAGAAAAGTCAGTGTGAGCAGAAACAAATACACACACTACATCAAGATTCAAGATGATCACTGCATGTCTGTGAACGTACCTTCTCTGAAAATGTCTTGTACGGTCTAAGCATGGGGTGGGTTTTTGCATTTTCATCCAGTGCCTCACCGTATGACCAGTTATTCTGAATCTGAAATATACATGGCCATATACAGCATGAATTACAGCTGTCAGTCATGCTTACTAGGATCCCTTTGTATTTCTTTAGAGTTATATATACTGGTGAATGTATAGCTGCATCAAATTAACCTAATGTGTTGGTCCAGATTTAGCTAAAGACTTATAAACAAAACTTTACCTTTTCAAAGGCCCATTTGTCATGAGTGTATTCAGCATATCTGTTAATAAAGGGATCCAATCTCTCAGGGATGATAGTGCTATGGTTGGAAGAAGCATCAGAGTAAAATTAGCTTTAACTACGAAACAGAGAGATGATTAATTCCTAGCAAAGTAAAAAGCCCCTCACTTTGTTGTATCCACAGGTTTAGGATCAAAGTTTCCCTCTGCATCTACTGATGCCTTTTTCTCTGTCTTGGAGGAGTAGCTGGCATCTACATAGTCAGGAGGAATGGCTCCAGCAATGGCGCAGATGCATGGCATTGAAATTTTGAAAATTTCAGCATCAAATTTCTGGAATCACAATAAAAAAATATTACAATATCCATCCATCCATCCATCCAGGATTTAGGGCAACTGGAGCCCATCCCAGCTGTCATTTAATAAGCCAACTAATAAACTGAAAAAGCAAAATAATTTGCAGGAGTTACCTTGTGAGCTAGTGATTCAAAGATCCCCCAAAACAGTTTGCGTGTAAGATGCAGCTCCTCTTCTGATGCAACTCCAAAATTAGCCCAACCATTAGGGAGGCAATAATATTTCCAACAACGCTCATAGTGATTGGTTAAAAGCTGCAGAACGCAACATAACAAAAGTGAAACAGCTAAACTAAAAGAAAAATATTCTGTTAATAGTGAAAACATTTTACAGGGTCCTCATACCTTTAGAGGCATTTTGGCATACTCGTTGAGAATGGGCACATCAAATACCAGCCGCCTTAGCAGATGCTGAAGCATAGATGGACGTAGATGCCTGAAGAAAAAATACATTAACACCTAATCCAAACCTGGCAGTATTAAATGACATGTAAGGCATCCTATCATGTTAAACTCACTTGCACAGAGCCATGAGGCACTCTTCAATAATATCTCTTTGGGCTTTTGTGAAGGCTCGTCCACGAGACAGCCTGTAGATTGTGTGCAACATGGAGTCAATCATTATGGCTCGATGATCACTGCCAGCAAAGAGCGGGGCACACTTGGTGATGAGTGGCAACACAGCTGAGCAGAGGTAGCGGTTCAAAGCCAAAGCCATCTCAGTGGTGCTAAAAGCAACCTGTTGACAAGAAATCTTAGCAGTTATCTTAGTCTGTATAAGCTTTCCATTGTTCCCAGAGAAACAAACAAAAACAGTGTGAACTGTTTGAGCCTTACCGTATCCAGGGAGGAAGCAGCTCTCATGTCAGGCAAAAAGCCCACCTCCAGCACATGGAGAAGGAAATCTTGGTTGTCAATACCATAAACTCTGTCCAAGAACAGCACCATGGGAGCCTTGTGATCTGGCACAAAGCTAGCAGACATCTTTGGTTCAATAACGCTGTTGTCTAAGCACAACATGAAGAAAACATTTGGGGAAAGTAATTAAAATGACTGAAAACCAAGAGAGAAAGGACCTATTAGCACGCTGCTGTGTACAATGCAGGACAACCAGTAAACCATTATTGGTTTTACTGGAGCCATTATTGGGATAATTTGTTGACTGACTGAATACATAACTAATTTATTATGAATTTTCACCTTTTCCAAAAGCTGGAATCTGAAGAGGAAGACTGATGACTCCCACCAGATCTTCTATAGGAACCAGAGACCTCAGAATGGCCCTGATCCTGAGAGCCTCACCTTTACCAGCCTGGATCAACTGTAGAGACAAACACACAATAAACGTTTTTTTCTCTATAAAACTAAAACATTTGGATAAGTTTAGCATGGCAGCTTACATGCATCTCTGGAGCACATCTTCCCAGCAGGTCAATAAGAGCAGAGTAAAAAGACATAATGGCATTTCCCAGGTGAACCCTGTTCTCCTCGTGCTGTTCCTCTCCTCCAAACCTGTCGGTAAAAAACATGTCTCTATCTTTCTGCAACACTAGAGCAGATAATAAAGTCCTTCCAATGAAGCCAAAAAGCTCTTACATGGGAAAGCGTCTATCTTTCTTAACACTAGGGCCATCCCTTGCAGGGTCCTCTGATATTTTGATTGCCTCCTCAATTGCAGCCAGGAGTCCATTACCACCCTCTCCTCTCAAGGCTGGACCAAAGCACTCAGGCCTACGGATGAGGAGGCGCACCACCACATTTGCATTCTCCTCTACACTTTCTCCTACAAGAAATAGAGACCATAGTTCTTATAGGTTATTGATAAGATCGAGAATTAGAAATAATGAGGAAATTAAAATGAAATGTTACAATGACATGTTGAAAAAAAAATCTGACCATTGACAAAAACAGCAAAACGAAGAAAGTCAAGATATTTCTCTCCACCACAAGGATTCCAGCCGATGTCAGGATATCCTTTAGCCAGTAGCATTGGACAGCTCTGAAGTCCACATCCGGCTAAATACTTCACTACCTGGAAAGATTATGAGTGTATTCAAGTCAGGTTAAAAAGCTATAGCATTTTGAACAGATAAACTTTGTTTTACCATTTCAAGATCCTGCTCTTGAAGAGCCAATGCCAGCTCGTTATTGTCAATACAAGACGCTGCAGCCACATCCAAGGGGGTGGAGCCACGCATTCCTAAAGTATACAACAAACGCAGTGGCCAGGTTTATCACAGTCCATGTATGAGAAAGAAATCATCGAGACTAACACTGGATTTCAACAAAGACAATCACCAAGGCCAATGCCACTGTTCTGGAGAAGGTAGCTGAGATGGTCAAACATGGAACGCTGATTTTGACGACTGATGCGACAGAAGTAGCAGAGGAAACGGCAGCAGTTTGTCACCACCCGAGGAAATCTGATCTCCTGTAGGAATAAAGCAACAGAAGAAGTAAGTTAAATAAAGCAGTAGATTTTATTTATTTTATACATTTGTCTTTCCACAAGAAGATGTTTACAATGATGATGAATGAATTAAAAAACATACTTTTGAGTCCCCACCGCCGAGTACATTGACCATGACCTCCATGACAGTTTCATGCATGCCCAGAGCTCGCATCAAGTTGGGGTGCTGATAGAAAACTTTGTTACTCATGATGTTCCTAAGAAAGACCAATTAAATTTAGCTTGTATCACACAAACTTATCAATCATTTATTTTAATGCAAGATACTGAGAAATGAGAATGAAAATTTAAATGTCATCAAACCCAATGCTTTGAATTATAAGTCTCTCCTCTTCTGGACCCATCTGGACAATAAGCAGTGAGCGGATCTGGCCCAAGCACTCCAAGAGGTCCATGGTGTCCTGAATGGAAACTGCATTGATGGTGTAGGCCTTAGGAAGGGCACGCATGAGCTCACCGAGTCCATCATACTGCCTGTGAAGGAGGCTGAACATCATACGCACGAGCTCAGGGTTCTGGATAAAAGACTCCTGCGCCCAGTGGATCATAGTATGTGAAATCAACTCCTGCAATGTGCCTGGTGCAAAAAGACAGAAGGTTAAGTAAGAATAAGAATGGTCTTGTATTAAAGTGGCCCTAGTTAGATTTAATTTTGGAAGACAATACTATATATACAATAAAACTCCTGGGAAAAACTGCTTTAATAAAATACATTACTGACAAATGACAGACCACAAATCCACAAATTGGTTATCCTTATGTGCAATAATCATCGTTTTTGCATTTAAACATGTTGAACTTGGTAATAAATACTAAATTGCTTGTTAAAAGCAAAAAAGGCTTACTTGGTTTTTTGTCTTCTTGTGGCTCAGACTCCACCTCCTCCTTCTTCTCACGAAACTTTTTCACCCTTTCCAGCAATCGAAGGAGCCGTCCACGGACAGAATTATCCACTTCTTCCTCTTGTTCCTCCTCTTCAATGTGAACACCTGAGATCAATGTTTTAAGTAAGTCAATGTAACGGTAGGGACAATTTTTCAATGCACACTTGATGCAGGAAGTGAAAACTGACCACAGTGTGTCAGCAAAGCATTGTGAAAGGCGACCAGAGATTCGCGGACTTCATCAGGAATTGGGGACTCTTCATCCTCAACAGAGTTCTTGAAGTTCATGAGCATGTTGACCTACAGTGAGGTTAGAAACAGGCAAGTATGATAATTTTTTTACTTTAAGGGATGTTTCATGGTAGTACATGAGTAGCTAAGTCCATTTTATATCAGGCAAAATTATTTTTCCACTTTTCTGTTGAAATAAAACACAGACAAAGAAAAATGTGTAGAAATGTAGCCAGTTTTTAAAAAATATTTTTAGAATTTATTTATACAGTTTAACAGTTAACAAATGTACTCTGTTTTCTTCGTACTTGCTCCTGTGGTGGGGAACGAAATTCACGGGTCTTGCGAGCAGTCTCGGCAGCACTCATGGTGAAGGCCTGCATGAGTTCATTGTAGCGCTGCCTCTGGTTGGACTGTATCTGGTTGACAAACTGGTCGGAAAATGCAATGATGGCCTCCACTCTATGACGTAGCTCACAGTCACAGAAATACTGCAGCAGAGTGCACATCTAAAGGACAAAAGCAAAGTGAATCAGCATTAATAAAGTTAGATATCAAGCATTCGGAAAGAGAGTTCCTCTGAATACACAAACTGTCATACCTGTAGTTTCACAGACTCTGGTAGCTTCATCTGGAAAAGTCCTTGCTCTAGATGTTCTTCTTTTCCCTCCCCGCCCGTCTCTAAAGGTTTCACCTCTTTCTCTGTTTCCTCAGCTCCTTTCTCACCATTTACCGGGTCTGTCTCAACCACTGTTTCCTCATGTTGCACAATAGATTCACCCTCCTCTATTGCTTCTTCTTCCTCCAGTTCTTCCTCCTCTTCTTCATAACCCAACCCATCATCCTCAAATTCCTCTTCTTCTTCCCCCAGGGCTTCCTGCTCCCCTTCTTTAATCGCTGCTACTTTGGGAAGGTCCTTCTCTTCTTGCACCTTGGCATCCCCCTCACCAGGCTCCTCCGCTTGCTTGCCTTTAAAGACTGTGGGCTCAATCATCTTTAGGATGTGCGTGACATCTTCATCATCAAACACACCCATTATGAGAAGGGTACTGATGAGCTTTAGGATTGGAACGAAATGAAACTCAACACTGCCTCCCACAGGATCTCTCATGGCTTGACCTCCATCCTGCACTGCCTCAGTCAGCATGTTCAGAGCTTTGGTCTTTAGCACCTAAAAATACAATATGTTGATTAAATGTAAGGTATAATGTATATAATATACAGTACAAAGCATGTAAAAATGTGATTATTAGTAAATTCAGAGTTGCCATTAAGTGCAAAGACACCTCAGTCTTACCAGTAAGGGAATGACTGGACTAAGTGTGTAAATATCTTGATCTGTTCCCACAAACCCAACAGAAGAGAAATGAAGTTTTGGACGCAGACATGTAGTTAGGCCGACGCCAGGTAAAGCATGAGACTTGTCGGAGTACAGAGTGATACTACGTGTTTCTTCTGTCATTGGAACTATGAATTCCTTGTTGGTCCCCAGACGATTCCTTTTAGCTGACTCCAGGTGCATGCTGATGAGCAGGTCATAAAAGCCACTCCTCATTGGTCCAGGTAGGTAGGTGTTCTCTATGGCGTAAAAGAGCTGTGATTCATCCACGTGGCTGCACAAAGCATGTGCCACACGGTTGTTTCCCAGTGCACAAACTGAGCTGTATAGCTTCAGAGTATGGTAGTGGAACTTCAGCAAATCCATCCGTTCAGACAGCTCCAAGATGTCAATACACCTATTTAAAGTAAAGAGATTTGCTGAAAAAAACACATCTTAGCATCTTCTAAGAATAAGAGATGAATACAGCAGAGATGCTGACCTGTTTTCCTCGGGGATGTGAAGGGCCATCATAGTGAGTGGCTCCGTACACTCCACCATCCAGCCTAGTCTCTCACTAACACGTCCCATCTCTGGAGCTAGGAAGTTGTTGGGCATTCGGCTCCAGATAACTGGAGTTAACATCTGGACATCCAGTCTAGGAGGACACTGCGGGACTGGATTTTTGCGTTCACTCCGAAACATCGCGGCTGAGATCGGCATGATGTTCTAGCAAGACAAATGATGCATTAAGAAAGGCTGTTACACAACACAAGCCAATAACTGGAAACTGTATTTCCTATTTTGAAGGTTGATTAAATGCAGCAATTCTTTGCGACTGACCTTGAGCTTGCCTAAATCAAACTGAACCATATTCTGACTGGAAGGCAGAACAAAGACAGCCGGAAACAATTTTGTGGTTGGCTCCACCTGAAGGAAGATAATTTAACACGAATACAGAATTTAACCAGGAATAGAATAGAATAGCTCATTACTGTCATTGTCCATGTACAATGAAATTGTGGGTGCTCCATGCCAATATGAATAGTAAGACAGCAGGAATAAACAACAATACACAGTATACAAGCAAGAGGAAGGCATAATATCAGACTGAAAATGATCTAACCTGATAAAATGTGTTGATCTCTTTTCCATTTCCAGTGAAAGTCATTAGTCCAGTGTCCAAATCAATGAGACAGCCAATCACAAAATCCTCCTGACTGACTCGGGTCTGCTGGGAGCTACTGAACTCCCCTCCCCATACAATATAGCAATTGCTGCGTTTGATACTGTAAAAACAAAGAAGAACCAAGAAACCAGTTGTGTATGTTTATCATATTCAATTGGAAACACAGGCTTTTTTGGGGGGGGGGGGGGGGTCTTTCCATAAGTAACATACCTGTCATGAATGTTGCCTTTGTCATCACCTACAGTGACAGTTACATTTCTGACTTTGCTGATATCGAAATGAGGGTCGTACTGGTGATAGTCAGGTGTTATCCAGCCAACCCACACGCCACTTAGCTCCTGTCCAGCAAACACTCGTACTGAGTAATAGTACTGTTGAACGAAGGAGAAAAAGAAGCACACAAAAATTATTTAATGTGAAAATCACTGATCATCACTGTTAAAAAAGGCAGTTTTCTTATATAGTTTGTTAATGATTACAAACTGGCAGTAGCACCATAAATGGCAAGTTTAGGCATGAACTTTATATGTTTATGAATATAATAACTACATAAGTTCAGACATACTGTAGTGGTATTGAGGATGATGTCCATGTCATCCCTGTCATCTGGTACTACATCTTCCACTAAGCGGGGCATGGTGGGTACAACAGGGGTTGGAGTTATTAACGCTGCCTTTTTAGCCTTGAAAAGGAAACTGCAAAGAACAACAGTAATTACGCTACTGCTCACAAACACAGTATCCCATCGATAGATTTGACACATCCACTTCTAAAGTGGTGCTATGTGATTCCATACCCTTTCTTTTTGCTTTTCTCAGTGGAGGCATCCTTCTCGTTTTCTCCATTTTTGATAGCAGGCGTCTCTTTAGGAACTGAGGTTTCCTTCTTCTCTTCCTCCTGCTCCTTGCGAGTAGCAGACTTTTTGAGTATTTCAAAATCAGAGCCTGGGTCCACCTCCAACACTTCATCCTCAGGGATGGTCAAAGTGCGAGTAAGAAGAGTGGTCCCTGCTGGGATTTTAAAAGTCTCATGAAACTCAACTGGCATGCTGAGTCTGAAGAAGAGCAGATCTGTGTTGGCATTCTGAGATCCAAATGTCTTGTGGGTCGCTTTAATACAAGGGGGGGTATCAACTGTCCCGTCAACGCGTGACACCTAGTGCACAGACAAACAGGTCTTGATCGTGATCTTGAATTTACGTATTCAGCGTGGAAACAAACCATTGTAACAGGTGATGTACAGTACCTCAATGTGAGGATGATCAGCTGGGACAGGAATAAACTGGGGAAGGCTCTTGCTGAACCACATGGTAATGTCTCTTTTCATGTTGATAGCAAATGGTTCAAACCCTTCCTGTAGGCCACAGATGGTAAAGTATCGAAGACTGCTGACATTCTGACCCAGGTTGATCCTGCCAACCTGAGACAGGCCCAGACTGCACACAGGTATGAAGCCTGGAGGTGTTGGAAACATGCATGAACACACACATGAAACATGGAATACACGTGCAAAGGTACTCACTTTTTATTGTACCTACCTTCTCCTATCTCGATATCCTTAAAAGCCATCTCTGAGCCCGAATCACTGATCAGCATTTCTCCATTGAGTGTGAACATGATGTTCATCTCAGTGAGGTCAATCATACAACCCACCACATCACCAGATTGCCACTGACGGCCAAATGGCTCATTTCCTATGTGCCAGCGTTGGGCCTAAAAACATTATAACTTTGTAGTTTAATACCAGACAGATGTAGGCACCCATCATAGTGTAGAAACTATGGTCTCCCACCTTAAAGCCATTGAAGACATACGCCAACTCATCTGCACCAAGTTCAGTGTCTGCACGAACATTGGGCCTGGACCAGCCCACTCTCATCTCTCCAACTGTCACAGCTTCAAACTCAAAGTACCACTTCCCCTGTGTAACAGCATAAGATTTCTCTGCTCTGAACACTCTGATTTTATCTCCACGGGAGCTGCCTGGTCCATGTCCACCTATAAAAGCACAAACCCACTAATGAACACTTCAACAATTAAAAACCTTGTACATTTCTTTAATAAAGGATCTTCCAAGATGACGTTAAAAACATGATTTACTGCTTTTAAATGGTGGAAACTTACTGCTCTCCTGATCAGGTGGTTCTATGTTGTAACCATAACCAATCAGAGTGCGAACAGCAGCACAAACCGTGTCTCTGTTGGTCTTTTTTGTCTTTTCATCCAGGAGATTATAAGGAACCAGACGAGGATTGCGCTTGTTCATAATGTCCTTTACAAAAAAATTATACCAAACATTAAAATATAATTACACACATTTCAATTATTTTTATTATTATTACTAGTAAATCCCTGTGTTACACGTGGGAGAAGGGGGGCATTCTAGCATGCATATGCTATGTCTATTATAGTACGATGATATGGAACATTATATTGTGACACATCTGGCATTTTATTTGGAGTCAGTTAGGAGAATTGTTGCTTACTTACTTAACTTATCTCTCAAGTGCACAAATCTAAATGATTTTGGAATTTCTATAAAATATTTGAAAATAGATGCCACAGACATGTTGGCATCAGGATTGATTTATTCGTCTGGGAGGAGATTGCGAACACACACACATCAGGAGACATATGCTACAACCATACTAGTATGATGATAATGATGATTATCATTTTTGTGACTCCATAGAAAGAATGGTGGTACCTGGACAATACTGTATGTCCATCCCTGGCGGACTCGGTCTCTTGCCCAAACATTGTGTCCATTTTCTGCCAGTCTCTCCACTAGAGTGTTTTGATTTGGAGTCAGCTTGACATGGTTAAGGTCCAAAGGGGCCGGCTTGTATCCGTTACTCTGCATGTACCTAATTAACAATGCTATGTGATCAAAATGGGTCCTGGAGAGCCTTTACAGATTGTGATAAAAATAACTTCACAAGTTAAGGTTATTAATGTTTTTGTAGCTCACGTTTTAGGGAGTTTGGTCCTTTTGAGATTCTCTTCTGCTTTCTCATCTCCCATTCCTACATGACAGCCTAGTGCCAACAGAGTCCTGTGAAATGAATCACACAGAATATTAGAAACACAAACAGATGAAAGCCCAGTGCTGTTAATTAAGTGAAGAATTCACCGTACTTCAGTGTCTCTCCAGACATTGCTAAATTATAGTTCTTCTCGGGTTCAGGCAGACTCTGGAAATCTACCAGGCAGGGGTGCAGCTTCTTGTTATCGTCACGAAACTTTTAACAACAAAAAGTGCAAAGATTTTTAAAACAAAACAGCTGATGTATACAACAATATGTTCTTTGGGAACCATAACCAGGACCGAATCACTCACTGGTCCATACGTCCACCCTTGTTCAATGCGGGTAACAGCCCATAACTCGTGGCTATTTTCTGCGAGCTTCTCTCGAATGCGCTCCAAATGAGGTGGAAGCACAATCTGAAATGATACTCAAATAAATCAGCACAGCATGAAGAAAAGAAAATGAAAGCAGTAAAAACTAGATTTTACCTGTATAGTGTCTACTGGGCAAGGTGTGAAGGCTGTATGTGAAAGGGACTGAGTTGGACCCAGCAGATTCCGGACGCCATCAAAATCCTGCTTATACTCTTTGATGGGCTCGATCCGCAAACGGTCCCTGGGTAGCACTGCTTCATAGCACGGAGCGTAGCCTGGAGGTGGGAGAAACTTGAAATGCCCATGACGACCTCCAAGAAGAAATCGCAGTCTTTTGGGGAAAAAAAATGACATTAGTTGGTTTACAAAACAATTATTTAAATACCTATAATGCAATTATTAATAAATAAAATCACAATATCTACTCGATAAGTGCACAATATCCTACCTTATGCCTGCAGAGAAGCTCACAACTGGAAAGAACAGTCCATCTAGGTTGAAGTTCTCAAACATTCCCTGAACAGGATGGCCATTTATACGAAAGGAAATGCTGGGCACGCTCAGATCCAAGCAGCAGCTGACCACATCCTCTGCTGCCAGGAGGTGCTGATTTGTTGTGGCGACATGACGTGGAACACGTCCTGCAGACACATAAAGTGAGTAAAATTATATTTTACAGTTTACTATTTCCGAAATTCATACAGAAGACTAATAAGCAAAAGTCTGCACTAGAGTTGGTGCTGAAGATGCAAAAAACTTCTGAAAGTGTGTGTATGGGGATGTTTTTCACATAAGGGATTAAGCTGCTTCCCTTCATTAGACTCTTGATAGGAGTGCCACCAGAGAGACAACTGAATGGTGTTCTTCCACTCCTATAAGGAGCTGCACATGACTGCACAAATGAAAGCCTTGTGGAGACTCCTCTTGGATTTTAAGAGAAAACCAAAATGGAAGATTATTTGGAAACTTTCTGTTAATATCCAAGAACAATCTACCAAAACGTTTATGAAAAAGATTAGAAATAAGGCAAGGTTTTTGAAACATCAATTTTAACCCTCTCAGGCTCAAATTAAACTTTTTGTTGCTAATGCACAACCAAGTCCTGCAGCGGTACTTCTGAGTAAAAAAAACTCATAAAATATGTATGTGGGGTAATCAGGTTGTTAGTTTTTATCTGTTGCAAATCGGCAACGCCTGCCTCGAAAGGGTTAAGTAAACAAGGATCGGATCGGGCAACTGGAAGTCGAAATACAACATGAACAATGGCTGGAAGGGAAATGAACAATCCTGTGTACATTTACCATAAACCATAGTAGATTTTACCTGACCAGAGGTGAAGCCCGTCAAAACCATAAGAGTAGAGATCATCTCCAACCCCGTTACCCCCCCAGCCTTCTCCTCCGCCAGGATAAGGACTGTAACCCTCTGTCAGAGCCCAACCTACACGGAGATGATATGGCTGAGCTGTAAGAAACGGCTCTACGTGGTCCACCATCACCTCAAAATACCACTTCTTATACTGAGTGGATCCTTCGCAAGTTCCAAGGAAAACATTGGGTCTCATGCTGAGGTAAGATTACAATAAAGGAGGAGTCAGAGGAGTTGTTTAGATACTTTGGTGAAATCAACAAAGATGAAACATTCACTATAATCTGACCCACCTGGTTACATAGTTGATGATGTTAGTTTGAAGTAGAAGGTCACGTCCTGGTAACAGATTCTCTGTGATGAGATTCTGATTTGACCTTACAGCAACCCCATTACACACACAGAGGGAACAAAGCACATCCAAGACCTGTCAGGAAAAGGTTTATAGAATCTAAGACTCACTGCATTTTATACAGTAAGTATGTCGAGAGCAATAAGTTCACATGCTCCAGGTTTTTGCAGTATGCTCAGAAAACATCGTTGCAGCGTTTCTGACCTTGTGATTGCGTCCATGCTTATCCAGCAGAGAGATGATTGATTTGATGTGATTCTCTTGAATAATATTCAAAACCTCTGGACTCTCAATCAGGACGCAATATAAAACCTCCAGGATTCCTATTCTCGTAAAAAATATGACAATATATGAATACACTGTAAAGTTTTGGGCTTTATATTAAATTGCAGAAGACCAACATAGTAAATGCATATGTTCTCAGAAAAAAAAATAATGCAAATGAATACAGCACAATAAGTTCAGTTTTATCAACCCTCTGTCGTTATAAAACAAAACCAGTTTCCATCAGCTAATAAACAGATTCATGTCCTAGATACCTGAAGATGCTTCCAAACGATCCAGTTTACTGACCAGCCAGTCAAGGTTGTCGCAGAAGAGGGCGCAGTTGGCACGGTTACCTCTGATCAAAGAAGCTGATCAAAGAAAAGATTAGAAATGCAACAGACTCACAAACAAGAAAAGTGTCCAAATGTGGTAACACTAATGATTATTAGTCTAAAACAGTGAACGAGTGAAATAAACCATCATCTGCACATACCTAGCAATTCATACAGTAAGTTCACAATCTCTTTCCATGACTCAGCAGCTTCTTCCCCAGCATACTCTGAGAAATGGGCTGCTGTGTTGTACACATTGAGGCGATCAACGCAGTCCAGAACAAGCGTAATCATTCCCTGTTACAGCAATAAAAACTGAAATAAAAGCACTGACCAAAAATTAAATCTATCAAATAAAATGTTAATCCAGAATTCAGCTGTTCTCATGAAAAGTGAGTTCTCATTATCCAAACTAACCTCTTCCTGAAAAAGGTTCTGTCTGTTTTTTAAGGAGCGGAGCTTGAACTGCTTGTCCTCGTGCTCCAGTTCCTCTTCAGGGGGTCGGAAGTAGAAAATGAGATCCTGCAACGAGAGCACCACTGTGTCCATAGGCAGAGACGGGGCATTGGCAGATTTATTTTTTCCACTTAGAGCATCAAGTCCTCTGGGAACATAAAGAGAATACAGAAGACATGAGAATACCACAACAAATATGACATATATTTAAAAAAAAAACAAGAAAATGACTAATATAAAAGATTGAAATAACATGTAAAATGCTACTTGATGAACTGGTTGAAGAGGCCTGTTGTGCTGTAAATCATCCTGGCAGCTTGAGACTCTTCAGTCTGAGATCGAGCAACCGTGAGGGCATCATCCATGTGACCTTCTTTGTGGAGTATGGCCTACGAATCAAACATGGGTGTTCTTCAAACATAAGTATATACTCAACACTCATAAATAGAAGAGTAAATGCTTTCTGCTTTACCTTTCTCTTCAGAGGACCTAGACGTGCAGATTTGGCATCAACAGCAGCATATGTAAGCCACAGGCCAGATGAAACATGCTGTACAAAGCACATGGACTCTCCATACTTGATCTCAGGTATGCCCATGCCCTCCACATCTCGTTTCTGGGTCACTTCAATTTTTTCCTGTAATTTAAATAAAAAGTGTTCCCTTCAAAACTGTTATGAATATCTACACTTGTGCTAAGAGACAGACACTGCCTTTTATAGATTTCACTTTGTACAATAACCTTTGAAATCCTGAAGCAGAAGGCTGACATCTTGGAATTTGCTTTCTCTGGGTCCACCAAGAGAAGTCCTTTCTCCTCATCCAGACAAAGGTATCGGCCTGTTGTTATGTGACGTATCCGGAAAGATTGGCCCCACTTAATGTGGCCTCCACTCCAACTACCAACGGGCACACACAAATGAGCCTCAGCCACAACATGAAGTCACTCTAGTCATTCCGTCAACATGAAGTCATTCCTGCGAGGGAATCATCATACGTACGCAATACGTAGTGGCTCAAGTCTCCATAAGGATCGAGCATGACTGCATACTGGCCCTCCTTCATAGTGAGCAACTCTGGAAAAAAACATGCCAGTCAATGATGTGCAGTGTGCATCAGGAAATTTCAAACTTGAAAATTCCAAAATATTAGGATTTTTCTTATATGCAGCAATCATTTTAGTTCATGTGCACAGTATGACAGTTTAAGAGTTTTATTAAATCATTTCAAGATCAAAGATCATAAGTCCAGACCAATGCGGTCTTGACTTCATAGTGCAATTTTAAAGTGTACTATGAAGCATTTTTCATGTAAATGCTTTACTATTGCCAACACGTAAAAACTACACTTAAAGGGAAATGTTAAAACTGACTGAAGTTCCCACAATCCAAGTTTCCTCTGACTGACTGTGGACTGATTTATATTAAAGGTGCTCAAATTTGCCTATACAATGGATGCCACATTTATTCCTACTCATCAATACCTTGCCCCAGTACCCTAAAAGCAGCTCCCTAACAACAAAAGCTTTTTCCAGCACACGATAGACTGTAAAGGGGCATCCACGCAGGAAGCAACTAGCAGTGACAGTCCAACCAAAGACCACTGAAAGTCAGCGACGGGAGATAGGCAGTCTGTATTTACATTTTTGGTCAACTTTGAGACCAGCAATTTAAGAGGCTACCAATAAGAACACATGATATCATTGATTGGCATTTGGCTGGGTAGTAAATAGTTTAGAGGATTACCTAGGCAACCAGAACCTGGATTGACCATCTGTCAAAGACGAAGCAATGGATGACAAGCAAAACTTCACATATGTATGGAGCCCCGCAGGGGGCAAAACTTTTGCGAGATTTCGCAAAACAAACTCGGGATCTCGCAAAAGTTGAATTCCAACAATGGCGGCAGCTACTTAGTTGTAATATTACTTTTTTTGGGTCACAAAATACACTTTTAAGATATTTTGAGGCGTAAATGTAGTTGTGTAAACGTCAGATATCTGCTCGGTTTACAAGACATCACATATTTGCAAAAGTGCTCCGACGTTTTCGGAGATGTATGAAACTTTTGCGAGATCCCAAGTTTGTTTTGCGAGATCTCGCAAAAATTTTGAGACAATGTTAGCTAACATTAGCCATAAGAAAGACCCACGTTGGTGCTTTCAATACAGTCTTATAACACCACACGCTACTAAAAAACAACAAGCCCTAAAAACATTTTAAAAAGTCTGTGACAGAAATACAGACTTGTAAAGCTAAAACAATTAAAACCTACGAGTTTGGTATTTATGTAGTCAATATCGGATTGCATGTACTGCCATGAAAGACACTGGTCACCTGTGCCGGTCATCCCCTTGATCAGCTGCTGGGATTGCCAAACACTCGTCCATGTGACCGTGGAACAGCCGGAGCACATACCCTCCAGTCAGAAAACCTAGAGACAAAGAGCTAGGTTAGGATTAGGTTTATTGTTTTGTTTTGTTTTTAGCAGAAAGAAAATTACATACCTTCAGCTAGTTCACATCCAGACATTACAGGGGTCATGGTCCACAGAGTTTGCATGAAGGAAGCATCTACCATTAAATCACCACTGGCATAGGACAGGTGCTGCAAAGAGTGCAGATGGTAATATTAGTAATACAGACTGTAAGCTCTGACTTTTGATGCAAGTAAACGCAGTCGTGGTTACCAGGTATCGCTCTGAAGAAACACTGACAAGAATGAGGTCATCTCCGACTCTGACCTTCTCTCCTTCAGACCTTTGCTTAGAGGCTGGATGGATGGTCCACCAGCAGGCCTCTCCTGTAGTGGATATAAAGATTTAAAAAAATAAATAAAAAAATAAAAAAAATAAAATAAAAACCTAGATCGGAGTCTGATGGACATGTTGAGCAAAAATGTTCGTAGTCACCTGTGGAGTCTTCCTGCAAGCCCACATCAAAAGCCAGTTTGTCTGTCAGTGAGCGCGACGTAGTCAAACAGCTCAAGTACTGCAGTGGAAAGACAGAGATAACGCTTCCAATCAGCTTTAAGAAGACGATATGATGGAAAAGCAACCACGGTAACTGCAAATGTACTCACCATGCTGGAGTGGGTGTGTTTCAGCAGGATGGCATGTCCATACAGGAGGGTTCGATGACCCCCACCTTGTGACGACTGAGTGGAGAAGGTAGAAGAAGATTTAGTGGTTAATGTATTAATGAGATAAGTTGATTGTAATATTGTGAGCAGGTTATCAGAAACAACTTCAATAAATTATGACACACTGAAAACTCAGATTTAAGTACTGGACAAAAGGAAACCTGAGCAAACCTACCCATTTGTCCAAATCGACTGCCTATGGTTGGCAGGTGGGAGATGTATAAAGTTAGAAAAGAAACAACGTGAATATAAGTTGATTGCAGCAAATGATTAAATCAAAGAACTTGCATGTACTATATCACGTGTAACCTTGTAACCTCTAAATCTTACCTCATCCACAGAGGAGTTGGACAACATCTCCTGTAATGCTCGCACAGAGAGGGATTGCTCCAAAATGAAGCAGCAGATGGCGAGGTCTGGAGGGACATTCTGAAAGACACAACAACCAGTCAGCCTGGTGAACAGCAGCAATGCAAGCTCTCAAAGAAGTTATATCATTGCATTGTGTCCTTTAAATACCTGAGCATTCGATGTGGTCTCGAGAAAGCACAGACGATTTCCAAAACCTTCACATGACAGGCACAGCTTGATCTGTTCCTTAAGAATAGATGCAGTGCACTGCAGCACTACATGGTCATCCTACAAGGATAAAATAAGCTTGAAGCAGAGTAGGCATTTTGACAGGAAAACATGCACAGAGGGGTCTGTCAAAATAGCCTTTGAATCAAAGAATAGTTTGGATTTCAAACGGACAATTACAAAAGCAAAGTGTTTCAGATTAACCATTTATTCTGAAACGTTTTTGTTTATGTAGAAAAATATTACAAATGAGCATACACCACATTCTGTCTTTTGAGATTACCTAATTTTCAGTTATGCTAGTAACAGCTAGTTTAGTGTTCTGGTATTGATGTAACAGACATCTATAACCTCACATGCATTTAAGCAAATCTTAGATTTCATGGTGCATCTTACTTTTCATGGGTAAGCATATTTAACTTTTAATTAGTCACCCCGATCGGTCCATATTGACTGTACTATATTTATAAACAGTGACGTAACAACCAAAACAAGAGGTGTCAAACATATTAAGAAGCAACGTAATGTCAATGCATGATTTTTAACACTATATAAAAATTTATATCTATATGTATGCTTTTCTTTGCTTTCACTCCCAACTCCTCCTACACCATCAGGAGTTGGGCAACCACACTTGGCACATAGGTGCATCATGAGTTCTTATTTATATCGGTTTTTATGACATCATCATATTGCCTAGCAGCAGGCTAAAATAACCTGCTTTTAATCACTTTTAACACCGTATAGAACAAATGTAGTATCTTTTTTATACAACAATTGCAGCTAATTTCTTTCCATAAACCTCAGTTAGATAAAATATACTATTAACACCACCAGGCTGCCTAGTAACCACCTGGCAACAGGCTAAAATGGCTTGGGTTTTTTTCGCCTTTACACGGCTAGAATTTCTTATTAAAGCATTTTTAACTACAAAAGCTGATTTATACTTCATATATTAAGTATAAAGTATTAAGTGTATTAAGTACATGTTTTTATGAGGTGTTATTGGTACAAAAATACTTAAAATGGGTAACTTTAAGCATTTATGTGGCTGTTACACCTTAAAAAAGCATCATGTCCTTTTAATTTAATGGTCAACAGCACAAACAGGCTGAACAACACTGTAGCACAGGTATGTACTGTTTAATTTAACAAACAACTTGCTTAACAACATGAATAATAAAGTTGAGACAAATGAATCAACCTGCAATAAAATGTGATTTTTCAAGCTACTCCCCAAGTTTGAGCCTCTGTGTTGTGTTACTTTTCAGTGCATGTCACTGGCCACAGATGCCTAAGCCCCTTCCTTTGGCTCTGAGACCCCAGCACAGTTATCTATTTCAGGCGGCTGCACCTGCTGTTCACACATCCCTTTCTGGAAAGCAAAAGATATTTAGGATTTGACAGCCAGGAAGAAAATCTCCCCACATTGCACTTGTTCAGTAACGCAATTACTCATGTTTTCAAAGGAGAGAAATATATAAAACCTTACTTTGAGGCAACACAACTCAAAATTTCACACACCGCTGTACTTAAAAATTGCTAAATTTCTTTCTCCCCCTTAATCATAGCACATGCTTACAACAAAGAACACTAAAAGGAGTTTATTGATTGTCAGAAAAAATGCAGCTCTAACACTGTAATTCTACGTTTTCTTTTTTTATATTACTCAGTTTTAGCATGACTTTAAGATAATTATAACGTAATATCATATTAACATAAAAATACAGTCTTATTATTGTCAATTAATTTTATGATCTGATCACAGTCTTTTCATATCTTTAACCTTTGGCATAGTCAAGTCAAGTCTGTCATTTACAACTTTAAAGCAAAAAATACTGTACATCTTGCAGACGACCTTAAAGACCGTTCACCAAAATATTATAGAGCCTTCATAAACTGACAGTCCTACGGGAACCCTGCAGGATCACAACAGCAGTTTTGATCAGGGCAGCTACTATGCATTTCCCCTCAATGTAGTAATATACCTACACTCACTAGTCATTTTATTAGGTACATCCTACTTCAGTTATCAGTTTGCTCCCCCTTTTGCCTTCAGGACTGCCCTAATTCTTCATGTAATGGATTCAAGGAAGGTGTTGGAAACATTCCTCAAAGATTTTGGTCGATATTGACAGGATAGCATCACACAGTTGCCGTGGATTTGTTGGCTGCACTTCTATGATGTGAATCTGGATTGATGATCTGGTCACTGTGGAGACAATTTGAGTACAAGTAACCCACTGTCACTATCAGGAAACCAGGCTAAGATGATATAAGCTTTTTTTTATATGAGCTTCGTGACATGGCACGTTGCCCTGCTAAGAGTCACAGTGTGGTCTTCTTCCACTATAGCCGATCTTCTTTTAGGTTCAGTATACTACATGCAGAAGAGCATCTTCTTTTGTAATGAATGGTTATTTGAGTTACTGTTACTCTCCTATCAGCTCAAAGCAGTCTCCTCAGTAAGACAGTTTTGCTGGCAGAACTACTGCTCACAGGATATTCTTTCTTTTTTGGACCACTCTGTAAACCCTACAGATGGTGGGAAAATCCCCTTAGGTCAGCAGTTTCTAAAATACTCAACAGTCAAAGAATCCTCTCCAGACACATAAAGAATTATTATGCTTATTATTCCTTTTAGAAGGATGAGTTTCTGCCTGGCTGTGTGGGTGAAGTTGTGGATGGTTTTACTTCACTTTTGGTTGAATCTGAAACTATTCGGTCTAGGAAGCACTTCTGTCTGATGTGTCACAGCCTTCATTTTAACAACCAAAGTTCAGCTACAGTGACAGTGACAGCTATATCTCAGTGAACCTTGGCAGTTGTCGGTTTAGCTTCTCTACTTCTCTTTGAAAACGTAGTGGTAAAACACTCCACTAAAGAGCTAGCACTACTGTAGTAATGCAGTTCTCAAATGGACTGAAGTAAGCAGGTGCTGAAATGGGCCAAGCTTTGAAACTGTTAATCCTCACGCAGTAAATTTAGACCTCAGCTGAGTTCAAGACGAAAAGCAGCAGACTGACAGTGTCACATTGTTGACATATTTTACTTAGTGCTCTGTTTCAAGGCGAGAGACAATGTCAAGTGAAAATGTGTGCTTCTTAGAATTATGTATAGCAGCTGCAAGGTAAAATATTTACAAGAAAACGCATTTAAATTTCAAAGAGTTTACATTGTTCCAATTATCTGTTAAGGGCACCTGTTTAAACACAAAGTAGCAGACTGCAGAACACACACATTTAATCAAGAAGGAACAAAAAAACTGCAAAGATGAGAAATTCTCATAACACAGGATAATGGATAATCAGCATCTGGTTTGTGCTATTTTGAAGGCTAGAGTTACTACACTGCACATGTTCAACCACTATGTTAAACAAGTGCAACATATACGGACCATCCAAATAAAGAGTGTTACATTGAGTTGTCTGATTGCAAGGCCACAATGCCCTTCTGCAGTCAGCTTTGGCCCAGAGATCTAAGAAGGAAATCTGATAGCCCAGCAGAGAGTACTGTAGCAGAGATAAACTTGTTTAAACTAAATACTTGATATAACTATAGTACAGTCAATTATGTAAGAAATTTTAAGTAAAATATACTAAAAACCTTGTAATGTAATAAAAACAAAACAAAGTTCAATGTCTGAGTGGGATTCAGTTATATCCACACAGCAGTAAAAAAGAGATACACTTCATAATGTAATAATGATCATCAATAATTAAGCAATTCATGCTTGGAAAACTGCAATCTTTCAACTGGCAGAAGAGCATTGAGTTTTATTTATTTATTCTGTAGGCGTCACAGGACTAAAGAAGTATTTAATCTTGAAGGATACTGGGCAAAAATAAAATGAAAGTGCAACGGGAAGAAGTAACAATTGATGTTTCGTGCCTCTGTATCACACGGGAGTCTTGAATCAGTTCTTGTGGCTCTATAGCCAATTAAATAACAAAAACATAAACATTCCCATAAAGCCAGTGGGAATGGGACGATGAGACCGATATGTCTACGTGTTAACTGTCAACTGGCACCAGACATTTTCTTCTCTGTGACAAAACAGTTGTATATCAAGTAGCCGATGGGATATAAATAGGAAACAATGCTAACAAAACCAGCCACCTGTGCCTGTCTATCTGTGCTATGTAAAGAAAGCTACCGAACACACTGAACGCTTGTCTAACTATCTGTTATAAAGCAACCACATCATGGACAAGCATAGCCACTACCATTCATTGTTGATGAATAAGTTTACCAACAGTTGACAACTAATCGAGAACAGATAAGGAGCATCACTCACTGTACGCAGAAACTGAATCTCTTCCTCTCCATCTGCACCTTCTGCCATCCTCCCAAGGAATTAAAGGCAAAACCTTTGAGAGAAATGAGAAAGTGTTGGTTTCACAGCTCTGCCACTTGTTGTGCCTGCCACATATGGCAGGACAATGTTGGTGAAGACTTCTGAAGGACAGAGTGTGTCTCCTGCCTCTCCCGGGCTGAGTTATGAGGCAGAGGGATTGACTGTTGATTACAGCATCAAAAAGAGGTGGAGCAAAAACTGAAGCAGCATTTCACATGTTCATATATCAATGCAAGGACACTATAATAAAAACTGAATATAAATCAGGAAGAAGTTAGACAAGAGTTCATCAGACATGACCCCTTATTTGTTTTTTTGCCATTATTTTTTTTCTTTTCTCCTTCTTTATGTTCAATAAATAGGAGGGATCTTCACAAGTTACAGGGGAGATACAATTATGTTAAGTGTTTATCTGTTGGGTTATTCTACAACTAGAATACAATTTAGGCTTCATAAACTTTACAAATAAACCCCATACCCTTTATTTTATAATTAGCTGTTATGTATTTAAAGAAAATGATAAATAAACCATAAAAAAATCTCAAAGAAAAAGATGTTAACCATGGAATGTTAGGGACTGTGAAAAGAATGCAGTTATATAGATAAATAAAAATTGAAATGAATTAGCCTTGTGGAAAATGAGCGTTACATTGGTTACAGTAGCACATTCAAACTGGTCATAAAAGATTGGAAAAATACAAAATATGTCAAACAGGACTAAACTTTGTTAGCACATCACGTGACCATGTGTTTTGTCACTTCTTTTTCCAGACTAAACAGGTTTCAGTGAAAGGATTGCACAGATGTGAGTCACAAATTAGACTGAAACAATTATAAGAGTTATGTATTGAAACCATAATAGTTAATTTATAACTTATTATAATTGTCATATTTACCATGCAATTTGACTAGCAAGAGAAAAACGCCATTTTGCGGGAGTTCTCAAGAGCTAATTTGTATTTTAAAGAATAATTTGGATCTACTTTTTCAACAAATAGGTTTACATTTTGCCTCAGGACAGGTGTAATTTACACAACTATTGTGTTAGAGTCATTTTTAAATTTTTGGGTGGAACAGAAAACTCCTTACCTGCATGCAATAAAATTAGACCCAGACGATTTTATAAGCCGTACTATTAATTCGAACATTTCCATGAAATTAGACAGCTAATTCTGCACAAATAATGAATAACAGTAAATATGTTATTGAAATTACAATTCGGCAAAGTTATTAAGTTTTATGTTTGGTACAGCTACATACCAAGCACATACTTACTAATTTCCTTTAGAGGGCGGCAAAACCTCAGGGGCGAGTATGTCATTAAATATCAATCCGGTTGTTCAGTGTGACGTCACTAGCCGTGTCTGGGCCTAAACTCCGCTGCAGGTCCATATATCAAACGATCACTATGGCATTACTGAGAGTTGAAAAACTGTCTAAAGTCTTTCATCTTTAATAAAATGATCAGCGTTCTGCTCTACCAGGTGTAACAATTGAGTTTAACATCCAGGCATCCATGAAAACGGAATTTATGACATTTAACGGAGTTAGAAGTTAGCAGGGAGTTAGCTCGCTAGCTTCTATCTAAATACAATATAGCATGTCCTGACTGCGGGGTTTTGGAAACAAATTAAAACGTACAGCTCTGTTATCACTTCCAACATAAATGAAGACAGAAAACTAAACAGCAGTGACGTTTGTAGGGTCTCGAAAGAGTGTCCTTTGTGCCAATGTTCACATTTTGGACAGAGAGGACAGATGGTTTGAAAGAGGAGTGAAAGAAGCCATCTATGTCCACTGTGAGCGACCATCTTTGAACAGAGGCGGGGTTTACGACACCAACTCTCTGCCATCTATAATCCAGTTTTGAGATCCCTTCCCAGACGCCTTAACGCCCACTCACATCCTGGGCCATCTGACCTCAGGAATTCGCATGATAAGGTGGGGCCAGGTTTCACAATGAACTCACCCGAAACTCTGGCTGATTGGGACCCACACCCAGTTTCACACCTTGGCTCAGGCGATTAGAGGATCATCAGGGGGTCCTTTTGTCCCTCTGTGGGGGGATACTCCCACTAGGTTTATATCTGGGACTCTCCACCATTTGACCTTAGAACTGAAGAAGCTTCTCGGATGAGAGGTGAAACGTCTTCAAGCAACTTAAAGAAGTCCAGACGCTTTTCTTTGCAAGCTCCTTTGACTACGATGACCTGGATGACTGAGAATCTTCACAGACATAAACAAGCTAACTTTTTGTCCACTCCATAAAAGTTAACGTGAGTGTTCTCGGTGGTCAGGAACAAATGTAATCGCATGGCAGGATGCTGTAAAAGGACCAAACTTCAGCCAGGAGAACAACTGAGATAATCCATCCACAATACGAGGTTAGTCATTCATATACTGCTGCATGGGCTGGGCTGTAGTTACATCCTAAGGTTTTAAAAACTGAGCTTAAATAAATGATTAGCGGTAATAAAAGCCGAGGGAGGTCAACAGTGATCACTGACTGTTTTAGGAGCTTTTTGAGATTAAATAGAAGAAAATACATAACATTAAACATGTTAACAACACAAAAGCCATATTAAACGCAGACTACTTTAGGCCCGGAAGTAGGATTCGTCACGTCATCACTTAACAATCGGATAGAAGAAGAAAACCGTGCGTCGGTAAAATAGTTCCCTCTTCATTTCAAAACATAGAGCAAAGTCAGGTAAGAGCTACCAACAGTTTTTAATCACTTGCATCTATATGAGCACAGTATTTTTCCATTTTATTCTATTAGCCAGCATACTGCACAGAGTACTATCATTGGTGGCTAACCTAAATCCCAGCTTAGTGAGTAGAGACCGTATATAGACGCGTCATATTGAGCTTCCTGCTAGCTTAGCTTAGCACCTTAGCGTAGTTTGTTATGAGGTGTTTCGTTGCTGTGGATGGTTTTGTTTGCTTGCGCTACAACACTACCCCAAAACTATTTAATGAACAACGTGAATAAGTGAAAAGACGTATTCCGAGGGTTTGTGGTCATGTGAAATACTTGAAGGTGGGAACAGAGGAGAATGGACGCCCTTGCACACATGCTTTCGGATCCTCTTGATCCAAAAGAAGAGAACGATGAGCAAATCACCGAGGAGTGCATGCTGGGGAACTGCAGAGTGAGCCTTCCAGAGGACCTCCTGGAGGACGTGAGTTGTTTGGCATTTAGTTGCGAAATTATCCTCTTTTCTGCTGTTTCACGGTTCATATTTTGCTTCACATATCTTCATATGTTGCTGTTCACTTCTTTTTACGACAGCCTGAAATTTTCTTCTCTGTGCTGAGTGAAAGCACTTGGCGTGAAGTACTGACAGATTCCCAGCGGCAGCACCTTCGTCAGTTTCTGCCGCAGTTTCCTGAGAACAATAGTGTGGAGCAGGACAGTACCATCAGTGATCTATTCAATAATAAAAATTTTAACTTTGGGAACCCCCTTCATCTTGCACAAAAACTATTCAGAGGTGCTTACCACTTTACTTTACTGCTGAGAAGAGTGAATGATGCTGAATTGATTTTTGAAGCAGTTACTCATCACATCTCTTGTTATCCCAACCCAGATGGTTACTTCAATCCTGAGGTGGTCAAGTACAGACAACTGTGTGCCAAGTCCCAGAGGAAACGACAGGTGCACTGCCTTCAGCAGTATTACCACAGGCTGCTGAAGCAGATCCTCGTCTCCAGAAAGGTATTTGTGTTTTTTAAGTTTGTGGAAGATTGCGCACAGCCTCTTAGCTTCTGTCTGTGTCTGTGAGTTTTGATGTATTTCTTGTTGCAGGAGCTGCTGGACTTTGCAGTACAAAATGGTCTGGACTTTCCACATAAAAGAAGGTTACCAACCAAAACCCATGCAGAAATGCGGGAGGCAAGGGTGACAAGAAGATTGAGTCGCATAATGAAGGAGGTCAAAGCTGAGTGTGGGGACAGCAATGCTTCATCTGATGATGATGGTTTGTCTGGTCTTGAATGAGTGTTTCTAATGCTAATTACATTCTTTTGTAATCTATGAAGCACTTCACTGACAGCTAGCATGAATATGAAAAATTGAGAGGAAACTTAAACATACAGATTGATTGATACATCAATTTGAATCATTACAAGACTGACCATACCAGTTCCTTTGGATGCCTTCCAGATATATCACCATGGACTCCGGCACCTCAGTCACCCTCTTCTCCAACACCCACGGTCTCAGTCAGAGTACTACCAAGCCTCTCCACTCAAGACATGAAGAGTACTGGTACGTGATTTGTCGTGTACCCTGAATAATGTTACTGTGTTGTTTAAGCACAGGAAGTGTGTGGTTTTTTTATACATAATTTGTTATCATTATTATTATGATTATCATAATAGAAAAAATAGAACTTGGTGAGCAGGATTTGAAAGTCATGCTGCAGAATCATCGTGAGAAGAGGAAGCGACAACCGGTAAGTTGCAAGAGACGGAGACAAAACGTATGATTCTCATAAGGTTTGTTCACTATATCTTTAATGACTTTTTTTTAAATTTATTTATTTTTTTTTATTCCTAGGACCATCCAGACTTGATAACCTCTGATATCCACCTTGGAGACATACTTTCAAGAGCAAACATGGGTCGTAAAGGGACTATGCGTGAGTAAATGTGTTTAAAATATCCACTTTTTAAATGTTTTAATGAAACATTAAAAAATTGATGACCATTTTTGTTAGAAATCTACAAAGATAACTCCAGAATTTTAAAAAAGCAACAAATAGGGGGTTAAAATTATATCGGAATAGAAGGCCTTAAATACTCATATACAGTCCACCTCAGCTTTCACAGCTTATGTCACAATGAAACACATGAGTTGTACCTCGAGCTTCAAGAAAGACTTATGTAATAGTGAACGTCTGGGGAGGTATACAAAAAAAGTAATGAAAACCTTTATGTCATCCATCTTTCTTAAAAGGGAGCGCATTGGTATGTGGAAGCTTTGATACAGAATGTCAGTACTTTCAGATTACACTGTGACACTGATAATATTGTTTGTCTTTGTTTATTTCAATTGTCACAGCACTCTTCGATCTGTCTTTGCCTAAGAAGAAGATCAGAGATGAGAGAAGGAAGAAGAAAATGAGGACGATAAAAGTTGAATCTGAGGACACCTGTGACACTCTTGCACCTCCAGACACCCCATCAGCTCCACCAGCAAACATAATCAACTCCCTGCCAGATGCACCGTCTACCCCGCTAACCAACATTAAGGAGGAGTGAGTCTAGCAAATTGCTGGTGTCAAAATGTAACTGTATAGTCTGGCTAGATGATGGATCCTCTTCTTCTACTTATCAGTATTATTATTATTATTATTATTATTATTATTATTATTATTATTGCAGAGTTGTGGAGGAGTATCTAAGCAGTCCCGTTCCAGTTGAGGAAATAGTCGCCAGTTTTTTCAGTTTGCTGGAAAACATCTTGAGGACAGAAGGTCCTGCCAGTACTTCAGTGGTAAGCGCTAATTTCGGCCTGCATACATGTTTTAAATTTTGTAACATCCCTGTACAGAATTTAACACCATTAATTTAACCCCTCAGTTGGAGGAGAAAGTTCAAATATGGCAGTCATCTCCAGCAAGTTCCATTAATGCATGGTTTTCTTCAGCCTCATGCTGGTCTGACTTGGTTGTTCAAGCCCTGCAGTTTCTTGCAGGAGAGACTAAAGGTAAGTAGCAATGGTCACTCACACTAAAACAGTATTTTTTTCCCCCCGTGTTGGAGTGGGAAGAAATATCCAAGTATTTACCTCTGCACTCTTCTGTTTGTAAATCAGATGGCATGATGGCACTTCCCAGTGGCTTTTCTCCATTTGTAGAATTTTCTGATGAATGTCAACAGTGGAGGTGGATCGGTAAGCACATTCAAACGCAGCAATACCTGGCCTGAAGTAGTGCTTGTTGTTGGTGGTCGTCAAAGGAGATTAACATTCACAACTTCTTTTAGGTCCCACTCAGGATACAGAGAAGGATTTGAGTGCACTGTGTCAGTTGTGGTTAGACTCCAAAGATTTCATTGTCAAGGTAAAAAAATATATATTACTACAAAAAATGCCGTGTGACTTGTACACTTGTGACATTGTACAGTTTGTACAATGCTGTACGTTAGTTGTGTTTTATCAGTTTTATCTCTGACAATATTTAAAAAGGCTTTTTATCTTCAACAGACAGAAAATGAAGAAACATTAGAGATGACCTCTCCCACACCGAGACTGTAAGCTTCAGCAATTTATGATTTTTATTGCTAATTTCATGTTTTCTGCTTGTTTCTTGAATTATTGTGACATTAAAGTTATTCTTAAGAAGTGTAATACACGTATATGTAAGCTCCTAATTTTTTTTTTTTTTTCTTTTTTCCCCTCTTCACACAGTTCAACTGATTATGTCGTGCGTCCCAGCACTGGAGATGAGAGACAAGTGTTTCAAGTCCAGGTTTGCTTTTGTGCTGCAACGTTTAAAGTGATCTGCACATCTGGCCTGGCATACCCTCTCTGAAGTCTACATACTTTTTTTTTTTAGGAGCAGCAACGGTACAACCAGCCACATAAGGCTTTCACGTTTAGGATGCATGGCTTTGAATCTGTGGTGGGTCCAGTTAAAGGAGTGTTCGATAAGGAGATGTCACTAAACAAAGCCAGGGAGCACACGCTGCTGCGCTCAGACCGACCACCATACGTCACCATTCTTTCTCTGGGTTAGAGCTTCTGTTTTACGTGGATTCCATTGATGTGGGGACTCACTGCTTTAGCAGCAAAGCCATTCGTATGACTTTTGCCTCTTTTCTTTTTTTCTAGTACGGGATGCAGCAGCCAGATTACCCAATGGGGAGGGAACGAGAGCAGAGATCTGTGAACTGCTGAAAGACTCACAGTTTCTTGCTCCAGATGTCACAAGTGCACAGGCATGAAAGAGTTTTCCCTTCTTTTTTTCCTCTTCATTAAGTTTTTTCTCTGTGTCCCTTATCATTTTTCATAATTACAGATGACTTCTTTGTTGTGTTTGATTATGAATTGACCACTTTTCAGAGACAGACACTGGCTTTAAGCTTTAGCCTTTTAGTGACATTTTCCGTGAGTAAGGAGCTTTGCTTTCCATTTAGGTGAATACAGTTGTCAGCGGGGCTCTGGATAGACTTCACTATGAGAAAGACCCCTGTGTCAAGTATGACATTGGCCGCAAACTGTGGATTTACCTGCACCGCAATCGCAGCCAGGAAGAGTTTGGTAAGCCACAAAGCTTATTTCAAAATATTTCTGGTTTATGGAGCTGCCTTAAAGAACAGTGTCTTGTTTTTACTCAACATCAGGATACAGTACTCTGCTCTGTATGAAGGACATTATCAGAAGACATTAGGAGCCTACTAAAATCTGACCCTTTCTTGCACAATATCTTACTTGTTTGGTTTGCTGGCTCTTGGCCCTGTCCACGTCTCCATGAGGTGTTACAGATTAACTCTAATTATCGCTTTTATTGCACTTGTTGTCCTCAACTCAACTAACATTAACTGGTTTATTTCCTGCTTGATTCTGCTCCTGTTGTGTGCGTGAGTCATGGCACATTTAACATTAGCATCAAGCAAAATGAACTACCTTTATCATCTCTTTCCATGTGAAGAAAAGACATTTCATTTGTAAAAGCCTCTTTAGCTCTGTTAGATACAGAAAATGACTTGATCACTGAGCAGTGGAGAAAAAAAAAAAACTTATTCTTTGGTTTATTTGTCCTATCCAGAGAGGATCCACCAGGCCCAAGCTGCAGCTGCAAAAGCAAGAAAAGCTCTACAGCAAAAACCGAAACCAGCAGCTAAACCTGTAAGTCCACAGGAAACAAAACAAACACCCAACAGCATTTACTGGGGGAAATAACCATTTACCAATTATTGTTTTGATTAATCTTTGTTGTTATGGTTTAGAAGTCTGGAAGCAAAGATGGAGGCAACAAAACGGGATTTTTGGAAGCAGGACAGGATATAGGTTCTAATCCCATGTCACCAATCCCGACGACACCCACTCCGAACACACCTGGAACCCCCAAATCACCCTTACCCTCCACAGTCACCACACCAACAAAAACCAGAGTCCCAGATACAATCAAAACCAGCCCAGGGTCAGTGTGCCATATATGATTTTTTTTCTTTCTTATTTATATTGTCTAGAACATACGTTTTGATTCATTTGTGCAATTTCAAATCAACTCTTGTCTGTTGCTTCTCCTCCCTCTTGTACGCCTAGTGTTCTTCTTGTGTCCCCTCCATCGTTGCCCCAGCTGGGAACTATTTTGCCCACAAGTCAGGCTTGTCCACCAGCTTCTCAGCCAGTTACATCCCACGCAGCTCGTATAGTGAGTCACCTGACGGCAGGTTCTCTTCCACAAGTACGAGTCGTTCCTGCTCAGCCTGGCCTGGGGTCATCGGCAGGAAGTCAGCAAGCCACACTGGTACATCAGACCCCTCACCAGATCCGGATGCCAGTGTCAGTGTCAGCTAAAGGAATTTCACAGGTACCAAAAACAACTAGTAATTTTTAAAAGATGGATGGATGGTTGTTGGAAATGTACAATTAATTCTGTCTGTGTTTGTCGTGTATGTCAACAGGCTGTGGTGTCTGTGCCTTTAAGAAGTCAACCTGCTAGCAGTCCAGTCCAGGTTCCAACTACATTGTCTGTGTCAGCTGTAACCTTGGCCAAACCTCAATCTGGATCACCTGGTAGCCCAGCTAACAACCCTGCTTCTCCAGCGGTGCTGCAAGGAGTCACCAGCCCAAACATCAAACAGGTTGAGCATTTTCTTTTAACTGTATATATTTGGGTATCTACTATCTGAAGGGCACTACAGTGCAACAGTGGTGCATAGTTATTAACCGTATAGTAGAGATGTTCCCTTAAATGTCAGATGCTTACAGATATGAATAAACAAATTTGACTCCTTACAATCTCAGCGCAACAACTATAGTTGAAATGTAGTTTAACTGAGTAGTATACAGGAAGAGGATGGTGACAGGAAAAAAATCCTTGAAGGCCGTTTACATTTAATGATCCCATGATTCATTATTTGTATAATTATCATTATAATTATTATTATTTGCAGGTGTCTATCACAGGACAACTGGGAGTAAAGTCTCCAGGAGCAGGAATTCCTATCACAGCTACAAACCTTCGCATCCAAGGCAAAGATGTCCTACGCCTCCCACCATCGTCCATAACCACAGATGCTAAAGGCCAAACAGTGCTGCGGATCACCCCAGACATGATGGCAACACTTGCCAAATCCCCAGTTACGACCGTCAAGCTCACTTCTGACTTTCTGGGCTCTGCCTCCACAGGCGGCAAGAGCATATCAGCCACTCTTCACGTGACACCACCCCATCCTTCACCTTCTTCGGTGTCCAGTGCTGCATCCTGTACTGGGGAAGTACAGACCACTAAAGCAGGACACGTTGCCTCGACCTTGTTAAAGGCTGCAGGAGACACGACCATTCGTTTGATGCCCACGTTGGCCGTCACTGTGGCCGACCAAAAATCTAGGACCTTCTCCACTGTGACTTCCCCAGACAAGACCGGCGCCACAATTCGGATAATGCCGGGCCTGGGTGTAATTCCACAGAAACCAGGTCAGACCATCACAATGACCACCACCACTGGCAGTAAACCTCTCACAGCAAGTACATGTGCTAACGTAGTGACCATGCCTGCCAGTGTTGTGGCCGGTGCTAAAGGGATCACAGTGGCTTCTGGAGCTTCGGGGTCACCTCTGACGCTAGGAACAGCTACAGCTACTGTGCGACAGGTCCCTACTACAGTTGTCACCACACAAACGGTTAGAGAAATATTCAGTGTTATTCAGTTATTCATCACTATAACACACTGTTGAATCCAACAATGTTATCTAATGCATGTCTTAAGAAGGGTTTAAGCGTGAGAGTTAACCAAACAGCTTACAGTTACTGAAAAGATTATCCCAACTATGTGTAACTATCTGTTAAAACTAGAACTAGTTAATGTTTTAACGGGTTGGTAATTTATTGATTTACATGGTTTCCTCAAATGAAAACCAGGAACTGATAAGCAAGGAATGCATCCACCTGTTCCTCGCTTTCTCCAAACATACAGTCAGCTTGCATTCAGCAAGTCATTTCACTGCAGACTACTTTTGTTTTTCTTTAGTGATCTAAATGATAGGATATTCTCAATAATGGGAATTTTGAATTTTACCTTATTTAAATGATTGCTTTAAGTGTACTGTAAAACCATCAATAACAGGCCCAAACCATTCTGTTCTTTGAACACTCTAGGGGAAGTTACCCGCACGGATCACAGTCCCCCTGTCTGTCCTCAATCAGCCACTGAAGAGCAAGAGTGTTGTAACGACACCCATTGTGAAAGGAAGCCTGAACACAAAGTAAGGCTGCACAGATTTAGACTTTTCGCTTTCATTTTATTGTGAAGGTTAATGCTCTAAGATATTTTATTTCAGCAATTTGTGTGTTTTCTTGACATTATAACAGTAGAAGTGCACATTTTTGCAGTTGATCTATATTTATACATTTCTCTCTCCCGTGCGAGCAGTATTAGCAGCCTGGGCAGAAACATCATTCTCACCACCATGCCTGCTGGCACGAAGCTGATTGCAGGAAACAAACCTGTCAGTTTTGTCACAGCGCAACAGTTCCAACAGCTTCAGCAGCAAGGACAGGCCACACAGGTTTTTGTAGATGCTTTTCATTTTTAGCACATATAGTGATTTCATTTTATAGTTTATCTGTTCAGATCAAACAAATACAGAGAATTATCTACCATCTTATACTCTTCAGGTTCGGATCCAGACAGTTCCAGCGCAGCAGGTTCAGCACATGGCTGCAGGCTCCCCAAAATCTGTTTCAACAGTCGTAGTCACAACAGCACCTTCACCAAAATGTACACCTGATACTCCACCGGCTCCACAACAGTGATCTCATCCTGTCAGCCTACAATGACTCATAGATCAAGGATGCTATATATGTACCAGGATTGTTTCTTTTTGTCCAATATTTATCAGAGTTTTAGTTCAGTTTGCAAGTTAAAAAACATAAAAGCCAGAAACCTAATTCTTCCCTGAAAACCCTGCTGCCTTTCTTTTCTTTTTTTCCAAGTATTACATGAAAATTCTGGTCATTTATTAACAAAATGTTACCTCCTGAATTTGTTTCTCCACATTGTTATAAACAAAATATATCATAAGAAAATTCAGCCTGTTTATAATCTTTCCGTAGAAATTCCAGGTGCAAGTTTGTGGGAAAACTGAAAAGTCTACATGGTCTCTTGATAACCTCAAACAACAACTTGTCCGATTGTATTAAAGTACTAATTCAGTTTAATATAAGCAAGTTGTGATTTGTTAATAAAATATTTCAATATGTTGCATTTTTTGTAAAAGCAGGCGATACACAAATATGAATTGTCCTTTTTAATATTTACAAACATGATAATAGTTAATTCACATGGATTTCAATCTTATTTTCTTTAGACATTTTTTTTAAAAATAGATAAAATAGATCAAGATTTGAAAAATGAAATCAAAGAGCCATAAACATGCCTTCATTCTTCATCTGACTCTTGAAGCAAAGCTTTCTGAGAGGTCAATTCAGAGGATGTGTTACGCATTCCCATCTCTATGTCTCGTCCCCTTGCCGAGAATTGCACCACAGTCCTGTTGGAACAAACACAAGTGTATATGAAGATTACACAACTAACACTGTTATTGTTGCCTCCTGAAAGCTAATGAATTATTAATGATAATTATTACCAAAGGACATTAAAATCTAATCAAAAGTTCCAAATGGAGACGAGGTTTAAACGTATCAGTGCCTCTTAAGCCTAAACCTTTTTCTACCAACAATCGCAAGAGGGTCCATAGATGCAAGACATCACAGCAGTCAGTGTAAAATGTTACCCACCAATAACAGATAAAGAAGACAAGTAATGCAGATTAATACGGGTTATAAGTTACCTGTATTTATCCATCTTAAGGGTTAAGAACTACTAAAATAAGCTGCCACTAGCTGTTGGGTATTTATGAGAAATGTTGAATGTAAACAAAAACATGTTGCCTATATACACATCACCTCAAAAAGCAGGTTTGGATGTCAGAATTCAAAAAAGGTGGCTTTCACCAAGCTTACAAAATGTTCAGGAAGTGATTTATCATGAAGTTTACTTGTCCTTGAAACCGTCCCTGAAAACCTTTGCTTCAGCTATTCTGAAATGTCAAGTGAATAGTGATATCCCATTGAGGCACATTATGCTCTAATGAAAAGCCATTTCAGAGCAAAATATGCAGGCTAAACCCTGATCAAGTTGCATTTTACAGGGAATAATAACCCGAGTACACGTATCATAAATGCAGGTGCACATGTTGTTCTGCCATGTTGTGACAAGATTTTAATTGTACCTGTTTTGCTGAATCCCACTTGTTCTGTTTTCTAACCAAGTCTGTTCAAACTCGGTTATTACACTGATCTGGTTGTAAAATGTGTGCATGTAAAGGATGAGATACTTACAACCAAACTACAACTGCAGTGGAAGTGACTAAAAGCAGGGCCACAGCTAAATGCCAGCAGAAGCACATTGTGACGAACATGACGTTGGCGTGCTCGGTCAAGTTCCATTCCACTCCACTTGGTGAGTAAAGTACGAATCCAATCTGAAATGACAAATGTGTGATGAAGAAGCCAACTACCTATTATCATTATAAGCAAATGAATAAAAAAATGTAAGTTGACAAAAAGTTTGCACAAAGAGCAAGATCTAAGGACAGTCCACACAGATGGCACCGAACTGGCCCTGACGTGTGCAGAAATTAATGAAATCTACTGCTTGTCTAGAAAATGTGATTAAACTATACAAGTAAATATTTTAAAAAGTGGTGTTGGTCCTCTAAGTGGTCTTTGTTTTAGTATTCAAGTGCCACGGCGATGCAGTGTTTAGCACAACGAGAAGGTTCCTGGTTTAATCCTCCTGGGGCATTTCTGTGTATAGTTTGCTTGGTCTCCCTGCAGTCCAAAGACGTGCTTGTTAGGTTAATTGGTGATTGTAATTTGCCTGTCAGTGTTTATGGTTGACTGTCTCTATGTGATGGACTGGCAGCCTGTATAGGGTGTATCCTGTCTCTCATCCTGTGTCAGATGGCTGAACTGGACGGGTGGATAGATGTTGCTGGGTGTATAAATGAGGTGTTCTGCATCAGGATCTCATTTGGCTAATCACCTGGTAGAACCACGAACCCTGTAGGATGAACATGCATGACCCGAACAGCTCTAAAATAATGTTGTCTCTTATGAACATCTCCAGCATGATGCTGGCTGAGCCTCCAAACACCGCCACCAGGAGCAGGGTGTGGATGTGGGCGTCCAGAAGAGGTCGATTGTGCACATGGTAGTAAAACAGAAACCCTGTGTGAAATAGAGTCAAACACAAAATGTAGCTCAAATACACGTTAGCCACCAGAAATTATGGTGAAAAATATTGTGCAACTAAAACCTGGCTTTCTTACAGCTTACCTTCAACAAAAAGAGCTAACGAGAGACCAAAGCGGCCCACTCCTCTTGGCACCAGTTGGAATTTTGTACTTAAAATCAGAGCTATTCCAGAAATCCCAAAGAACAGATACATTGTGCTGTGCTGCCAGTTCATCAACTTAATCCACCCGCCGTCGTTGTAGAGATGAGCATGTGGCCCGTCCACCACAAACTGCTCAACCATAATACCTGTGACAGGACAGCATCAGTGAAATTAGAACAGGTGGACGCACACAACTGATGAATATATATTTACAGGAAAACTGACCAATAAAAGCAGCAAATATCTGGAACCCTCCTTCAATGTAGTCCAGTCTTTTAAAGATTGGCGGCAAAGTCTGCCGTCCTTTAGGCTGGTTTGTCCTCCAGTAGTGTTGGAGAACATATTTCACTGTTAGCCAGAAGCCATAGAGCAGGAAAAAAGAGCCAGGAATAGCGTGTCCTCCAAAGTTGGCCATTATCAGGCCTGAAAAAAAGAAGAAATGCGCCTTAGTCATGTCATACATTGCTATACAAGTGTATTTGCCCCCTTCTTGGCTCAAGAGTTGGGAGTTCGCCTTGTAATCGGAAGGTTGCCCGTTCGAGCCCCGGCTCGGATAGTCTCGGTCGTTGTGTCCTTGGGCAAGACGCTTCACTCGTTGCCTACTGGTGGTGGTCAGAGTGCCCGGTGGTGCCTCGCCTCTGTCAGTGCGCCCCAGGGTGGCTGTGGCTACAATGTAGCTGCCATCACCAGTGTGTGAATGGGTGGGTGACTGAACGTGTAAAGCACTTTGGGGTCCTTAGGGACTAGTAAAGCGCTATACAAATACAGGCCATTTACCATTCTTGATTTATTCATTTTTGCATATTCATCACACATGTTTCATATCAAACTAATTCTAATAGTAGACAAAGACACAATTCAGGTTTTACATGATGATTTAATTTATTAAGGGGAAAAAATAAGTTTACTTACCTGGACCTGTGTAAAAAGTAAATGCCCCTTAAACTTGATAACCGGTTGGATCAAAGTTAGGAGCAATTTGTTTTTGGATCACGGTCACTGAGTCTTTCACGTCACTGTGAGGAATTTTGGTCCACTCTTCTTTGCAGAATTGTTTTATTTCAGACACATTTGGGTGGGTTTCAAACAAACAGTGCATCCCAAAGCATCTCAATCTGATTTAAGCCCAGATTTTGACTAGGCCACTGCAAAACCTTCATTCTGTTTTTTACTTTGGAGCCATAGACAGGTGGACTCGTGTTTCAGATCATTGTCATGCTTAAGTACACTTAAGCTTCAGGGCCTGACCTTCTGGTAGAGAACCGAATTCATGGTTACATCAAGTCTTCCAGGTCTTGAAGCAGCAAATCAGCCCCAGACCGTCGCAATACCACCACCACGTTTTTTTTTCTGTTCTTTTTAGGAATGCTGTGTTGATTTTACGCCAGATGTGAAGGGACTCAAACGTTCCAAAAAGTCAGTCCACACAGTAATTTCCCAAAAGCCTTGGCGATCATAAAGATGTTTCTTGGCAAATTTGAGACAAGCCTTTGTGTTCGTTTTGCTCAGCAGTGGATTTTTCCCCTCCTAAGGATGTCTCTTTCTTATTGCCGAATCATGAACTCTGACCTTAACTGAGGCAGGTGAGGCCTGCAGTTCTTTCCATGTTGTTCTTGCTCTTTTTGTGACCTCCTGGATGACTCATGAATGCACTCTTGGAGTAATTTTGGTAACACTGCTGGGAAGGTTAACCACTGTTCCAAGTTTACTCTATTTGTATATAATGGCTTTGACTGTGGTTCACTGGAATCCCAAAGCCTCAGAAATGACTTTCCAGACTGATGGATATCAATGACTCAGCTGTCTCTTTAGATTGCGTTGTTGTTTTTTGAGATCTTTTAACCTGCTTCACTTTGTCAGATAGGATCTACTCGAGCGGTTTCTTGATCCAACATGTCTCACAGGCCTGGGTGTGGCTAAAGAAATTGAAGTCAATAAATGTTATAATTAAGGTAATTCAGGATTTCACAAGGGGAGCAATTCCTCACACAGGGCCAGGTTGGGCTGCTTAGTTCCCCCCTTTCAATGAATGAAATCATCATTTTGTATTCATTCCAGTTATCTTTGACTAATATTAAAATTAGTTTGATGATCTAAAAAAAATAAGTGTGACAAATATCCAATATATTAATACACCAGGATGAATGCAAATATAGTATATACTAAATGCAGCGTTGAAAGTTCAAAGGTATTAGCTTTGAGGTTAAAGTGCAGGCTCTTAGTTCCGCTTTATTGAGATGATAAGAACCTGGCATTTAAGGAAACGAAATCCAAATAGATAGCAACGTTCACAAAGGGCTTTTTCAAAGCAGCTGGCATTACATAAAAACAAATACAGTGCTGGAAACTGCTGTCAATAGGGGGAAAGCAGCGATTAATTTATAACATATCCTGTCTGATTAGGGCGGAGCCTGCTGAGCGTGTTCTTTGGTCCGGATGACATTTGTTTTGCAAAACTGAAATTCAAATGAAAGAGGGTTTTTTGACAGAAAACGTGCTGCCTTTCAAATCAGAAAAAACAAACAGTATTAAAAGTTTAACAAGTAATACTTTAACGACTAACTGAAGTCACTAAGAAAATGGGAAAGCGCAATTATATTGTTTTAACTTAAATTCTACCGCTGACTCATTAAAGTGAAATCTAAAATCAGACGCAGTGAACATGTAACACGGGCTTTTTTCCACTGCTCAAAAGGAAGTCGGTGGTTTATAACAGACCTTAAAACTTCTTCCCCCTGCTTTTAATGTTAGTATTGGAGACACGGGTGTGTTTAAGATCCGCGTGTTCGGTTAGTCAGACAAGTTTTTCCTGATCAGCCCTGCCTGGCGTGATGTTACTGAACACTTTTCACACATTGTCCAACATTTCCAACACTGTCGACGTGTATGGAGGCAGATAGCTGATTTCACCGTCTCAGAGCTAAGTCCAAATAATGTTTCGACACAATAAATACGCGTTTATCTAAAGTCCAGTTAGCCTGTGGCACATCAGCATCTGTAGCGAGGTAAATCTTCAACTGAGTACATGCTTGATAAAATCAACATACCTTAATCTCTGCGGCTAATTCCCAAATACAACAAATTAATGTCGGCAAACCGCCTTGAATGACAGCTCCCTGCTGTTTGGAGACCTGTGCACACCTGCTCCCTGCACCTCTAACCTGCACTGACGGATCACACATAGCCCCACCCCTAGTTTGCATAAGTTTCAGTGACCAAGTGACATCTCCCTGAGAAACGGGCAGAAAAACAGAGGCTGTTTAAAGACGGTGAGCTTTATTCAGCTACTCATTTGACAACAAAAAGATCAATACCGAGATTAATAGCGAGCAACAACCCGATGACAACTTAAATATGGAGTTTTGTTAATATGTAAACTGTGTGCACAGTGGGAGATGCAGCAGCAGTGGCTTGTTTAAATGAACTTTGCACTCTTTTCAATAAATCTTTATTGCCATTCTTATCGTGCTTAACACACAGTCATTTGACATGTGAGGAAATCGCTACCTAAATGAAAAACGGAATGCTGTTTTAAAATAATCCTAATAAACAAAGTGTCATTGTTTAGGTGTGTGTGTGTGTGTGTGTGTGTGTGTGTGTGTGTGTGTGTGTGAGTGTGTGTGTGTGTGTGTGTGTGTGTGTGTGTGTATTTTGCACAAGAGAGTTATAGGATTTCACAGAACAATTTCTTCTCTCGAAACGGGTTCTCAGATGAAGGCACTGGAGTCACCAACGGGTCCTCTTTGGCATGAGCTTCACAGTAGGCCATCAGTTCAGCTGCTGCTTTGGATACCTGTAAAAGCAGACTGTGTTTAAGTGAGTCAGTGATCATAAAAGGGCAAGATAAGATGTTAAGTATGAGCTCATCTGTTCCAATACACACACAGACACACACACACACACACATATATATATCTGTGTGTGTGTGTGTATATATATATATATATATATATATATACTACACAGAATAAGAAAGAGAAGTGGGAGGATCTCTGCATAACTGAGCAAGAGGACAAGTCGATTAAAGTCTCTCGATATCAGATGGCAGGCTCATTAAATGGCACTCATGAAGTCCCTCCAGGATATCTGAGACTGGCCAATAACAGTAAGAAAGAACAAATAAGCAGGAAAACACAGATATTGGACAGAGGCAAATTGGAATACTGCTATACACAATGATATCTGAAGTCTAAGGTGTTTAAGTCAAAAAGAACATTTGAGCGAGGGGCTGAAAGAGTGCTTGATATGAGGAAGTGTGATGATTTGATGGTGCGTGCAGTGCCAGGCTGGAGTGAAATCATTGAACCAGGTCATATAGCTCCAAACTATGCAAGAACTTTTTAAAAGGAAGCTGTCAGCTGGTATTCTGTTAAAAGGAGTGGACAGTAGCATCATCAGATCTAAACCCTGATTGAACATTTGTGGGTCTCTAAGCTGGAGCACATATCTACAATAATAAAGATTCACACACCTGTAGTTGCTGCAAATAAGCAGTTATTTGTCAAAAGTATAAATACATCTGATAAATAAAAGCATGTAAAATGTAATTTTTTATTGAAAGTTTCCAAGACACAGTGAAGTACAAAGGAAGAACACGTGGTGCCTTAACTGAAGTGAATACTTGCTCATCTGAAGACTTTTCAATTCACACTGCCTTATTTGTGCCCTTGCTTTGTTTCCAGTCACTGTCTGTGTGGACTCACCATCATCCTCTCTATGTTGACCTCCAGTTTCAACTGCTCTACTGTTTTTCGAGCATCTGCAATCTTGGCCATGTTGTTAGACATCCTGCCCTCTCCCGCTTGGATCAGCCATCATGTAGCAAATTTAAAAACAAGACACAAAAGTACAGATTACCAATAAAGAAATGTGGTTGTAGAAAACAAGTTTGCTCTTATAAAGAGCAATATAAAGAAAATTTGTCACAAATGATCAATGTGAGACATTATTGAAGGTATCTGAGGTGCTGGTTAGAGTCTGTTTCAATTTGCTTGTTAATTCTGCTCCCTGGGTCTCAGCTGCAAGAGGAACAGGGAGAGTCTCAAAGGACAAGGGCAGGGGAGCGGAGGTAGCGCAGCCCTCCCAAGGGGGCGGCATCCGCTAGCACAGATTGTAAATACACCTTATATTAACATGTTGCTCTCGCACAATATATCTGTCATAAAGTTCACATTTAGTTGTTTTTCAAATCTCAGCTTTTCTTTATAAGTAGATGCTGTTATGTTTTTTTGAGTTTAAAAGACACATTCGAGTACCATCTTAATGATCCTCATAATAGGCGAGTAAATAAAAAGCCAGCAACAGCAGGCCTTTAAAAAAAAAACTTTGCTAGAAATAATAAAAAGGAAATTCATTATAAGTCATTTCTAGTGCTAATATAATTCATGCAGCACATAGCAGATATGCCATATAATTCATGTGTGGAAATATTTGAAATAGGCTGCTTCTGTGCATCTGTATAAAAGATGATGATGATGATGATGATGATGATGATGATGATAAAGAAAATTTGCAGTCACTCCATAGTTCCAAACATACTCACAACAAAGACCGACAGCAAACGACTGGCTCCTGGAGCGAAAGTACACTTGTCCTCCGCCACAGCAACTTGTAGCTCCGAATGAAGTGAGATGAATGGCAGAGACGAAGTGGATATCTTCACTGGGCTTCCAACCTTCACATAATTAGCGGTGGATCTGCCTATGGGATGGGCTCAGTGCAGCAGTGCAACAGTTAAAGGCAACATGTGGTATGACCTTCATTTCTACACTCTCTATCACTCACACATCTGAGATTACACCGAAGACAGAGAGTTAAATGTAGCTTCTAAAAAAGATGGAATATGGCTGAAATAATAGTTGTGTATTTGATCATAACACCTCAACAGAACAGACAGTTATTTTCCGTGACTTTGCATAACATGCTTGTGTATAAAATATCAAAATATCAAACCTTAAATTCCTGGAATTACTGAGTACATTAAAATGAGTTGGACTGGGATTGTTCTAAGACAGAATAATGTTTATGAGAAAGGTATTAAGTCAGAATATGTAAAATAAGGCTCTATAAACTTTTATTTGAAATTCTCACATGTGCTTGTGTTTAAAGAAGCCATGCAACAGAAAACAGTTACTAATCAAGCTCCAAATAAATATTTTAAGAGTCTAATTCTATCACACATAAGAACACTTGAATATAACATCTGGTAAATTTGCATGTTCAGTGACAGACTTTTTGTCAAGGGGAGGATTTTCTCAGAAACAGAGTTATTTCTCTCATATTTTAGTGATCCTCTTCAAGGCTGCCAGTCTTTCCGGTAGAGCTGACTATTATTCCACAGAGCAGCAGGGAGCAAAGTGGCAGTGTGATGGAGTTAAATGTCAAATGCCTCATTAACATTTGTTTCCCTGTAGTAATTGGTCTTGCTTCATGGACGATATAAGCCTTTATAGCAAAAAGAGCTTCTGGTTCACTTAACCCTCCTCTGTCATTTAAAACGTCTATACAGTAATGTGTGAAAGTCTTGAGTCACCACTCAATTCTTTATTTTTGTTACAAAAATGGAAAATAGGTACAGCTATTTATCAAAATGTGAAATCATAGGGTACATGTAAATACAGACTATAAGGCTAAAACTGAGTTTGTACCATTCTGATGAGCCCGAAAGTGAATGATTTGAAATGACCACCTTTATTCTTGAACCAAACATTTCACATTTGGATTCATCACTCAATAAGACCTGTTGCCAGTCCAGTTATTTTGTAATTTCACACCTCAGCCTTTTCTCCCTGTTTCCCTTCCTTAAGAATGGCTTCTTGACAGCCACCCTCCCACTGGGATCATTTCTGATGAGGCTTCAGTGAAAAGTAGTTGAATCAACTGAAGGTCCAGATGCATTTCTTGAGTCCCGTGTTAGGTCTTTGCTGGACTTTTTTCTATTACTTAAGGACATGACTTTAAGATATTGTTCATCTGCTGTAGTTAGATTTTTTTTTTAGACCTGACAATTCTTCTGTCCTCCACTTGTCCAGTTTCCTCAGTTTTTTAAGGCACACTGAACACCATGCTCAATGATGTCAAGGTTTTGGAATCACCCCCTTGGTGGAAAAATACAGATTTAATTTTAACATAACTGTGTTATCGTTGGTATTTTTAAGATTCAGCTACAAAATTTGAATGTTTTTCAGAATGGAATAACATGTTTTTAAGACAGGCTGCCAGTAACAAAGTGCCTCAAGGTAAAATTTTAAATTTTACCTTGAGGCTGTCTTTTATGTGCAAACACACAGTTCTGGTTCATCTCTTGAGTTAGATATTTGTTTTATAGATCAATGTTAAGTGGCTTAACAAGCAAACAAAACATATTTATCTGAAAATGGTCAGTTTAAGGATTGGACAGAAAATTTGTTAAAAAGCAGCTAATCTCCGAATAATAACTAATAAATAAAAGCCTGAGAATCAGATTCTGTTGGGCAGCTAATCAGTGTTTGCTGGGCAGCAACGTGGAGCAGTGGTTAGCAATGTTGCATCACAGCAAGAAGGTCCTGACTCCCTCACCTGGCCGTGGCCTTTCTGAGTGGAGCTTGCATGCTTTCCTGTTTGCGTGGGTTCTCTCTGGGCACTCCAGCTTCCTCCCACAGTCTAAACACATGCAGTAAATAGAGTTAGGTTCACTGGTGAATCTCAATTGCCCATAGGTGTGAATGTGAGTGCAAATAGTTGTCTGTCTCTCTGTGTTAGCCCTGCATCAGGCTGGATGCCCCCCTCCGCCCACCCAGCAGCTGGGATAGACTCCAGCCTCCCCTGCAACCCCGATAAGGACAAGCGGAAGAGAATGGATGGATGGACAGATTCTGTTGTGCTTCTTATGAATTCAGTGACAACATTTGTAAACTCGATCCATCTGTCCAGTCAACAAAACAACGTGTCTCTTCTGACATTCTGTTCATTCACAATAGATGCTACACCATAGGATGAATGAAACCAGAGAGGAGATCAATACACAGCTTCAACTAAGATGTTTTTAAACTCATCTAGAGTTAATGTTTATAATGTGTTTTGACATAGAAATAAGAGCATGCATTGCCAGCTAACCAAACATAGCAAGTGTGCCATTTACTATACAAACAGTAATGAGTTTGGGCGTAGCTGCTGTTTTCTCCATATAAATTGTTGTCATAACGTCTGCTTGATTCTTGTAATCTCTGCTGATTGTCCACAGAGGTCCTCACGGTGACTTACGGTGTGCTGTACACATAAACAGTTCTGTTACACATTCTCATTTTCTTTTGTAACCTTCATTAAGGTCAGTGTGGCTGGGAAACAAGACTGTAAAACATAGTCTTTACTAAGGCAAGAAGAAGATCCAGAAATGACCTATTTAGAAAATATGAGTGCCTTGAATTCATGATAGTGACTGTTGTAAACATATCTAAGCCAGACCAATTTATAAAAAGAGACCCAGTCCTCCTGGATGTCACGCACGATGTATTTTTTGTCATATCATGCTGAAAACAAACCGGTTTTTCAAGTTGTGGCTCTGGTTGCATTTGTGACACATTCATCTGTAATGCATTTAAAGGGCTACAAAAGATTCATAACCATCATTTTCAGGTTTGGAAATATTTGGAAACCAAATAGATTTTTTTTTGTTCTCGTGTACTTGTTTTTATTATTATTTTCACAGAAAAAAAGTTTAATTAAATAATAGAAAAAGGAACAATAGAAATTAATAAAATTGTGCGTGTGTGTGTGTGTGTGTGTGTGTGTGTGTGTGTGTGTGTGCATGGGCGCTGGTCATTCACAATCCCTCCGTTTGTAGCATGTTGACATATATATGGCAGGCAGTCAGACATGCCCCGTCTCCTGAGATGTTCAGCTTATAGAAATTTGGAATTACAGAACTGAAGTGGGTAAAGTAAATGTTCCTTACTTCACTCAATGATTCACATTTTAGGAGGAAATGTCTCACTTTTAACCTCACCTCTCAAACAGTGATCACATGTTCTTCTAATCTTTCGGTTGCCACGACCTCGTGTGTCTTCCTTGTTCAATTGCCAGTTTGTGGTCCTACATTTGGTTAGGATTTGACTCTGTTTTTCTGTTTCTGACACCTAAGAGACATTCTGCTAATTCATACCTGTTTTTAGGGTCAGATAAACTCTTCTTCCCAGAGAAAGATTTCTTTTCATTTTGTTAGAATTTGGTTTACACTGATAGGTGTTTGGAAAGCAGTGTGGTGAGACAAGTCCGATTATGATTGGCAGAATATCTCTTAGAGACAGACAGTCTCAATACCAACTGACATAGGTTGGTTGGTTCTGGCCTTATCTCTTATCTCTGGGAGAGCCTTGAATTAGAGGGATTCTTGGGGGCTGGATACAGGATTATAAAAAATGTCCCAATTCTGTTCAGCTGGGGTTTGTTAGTGTTTTCCTGTGTACATGTAAACTGTATCTGTAGACAGTCTGTTGGGCGTTTATCCCAACAGGTGTGGCTCTGATGACTCACTGCACCCTTTACTTCTCTACTCTACAGCACAGTGGATAGGATGACACTATCAGATATTTTAAGCCAGATTTTAATTATAATTTAGAAGTTATCTTAATTGCATTTGGGGCTCTTAGGCCTTTTTGTTTTCGTTTTCTTTCACTTCCATGAAATTTCCTAATCTTGTTATGGTTCAGCTCATCTGTAAATCATTTTGAATAACTCACCCACCTAAGTGAAAATCATCTAAAAGTGCTGTATACTGCCAAACACAACCTAAATGGCAAGAATAAAAAGGACAAAGTAAGTCCACCAGAAATGAGGGGAAATTCTAAACGTCTTCACAGGATCTGCACGTATCTTAATCAAAAAGAGTGTGCACAGATTTTATCTTCATGGGAGTTGAGCCAGTGGGAAGTCCATTATGAAAACTAGAGAAAGTCAATACTGGATAACTGCCAGTCTCTGATTTGACTACAAATTCCTCTTGAATATACTGAGAAGGTATCTGTATGAGGGTTAAAGTTGAACCAGAAAATAAACATTGGGGAAACAATATGGAAAGTGAGGGACACTTTTTTAAGTTTAATCTAAAAACTATGGATTGGGGTGGTTTTAAATGTGCTTAAAGCTTGTTTATACACTGACTGGATACTTTTTAGGTACAGCTTGGCAGTGCCGAGTTGAACACCATTTTGCTCTCCAAGCTGTCATACTTTGTGGCATAGATTCAACAGGGTGCTGGAAACATTCCTCATAGAGTATAGCTCATACTGTAATCAATGATTTCATTATTTAGGGGGAACTAGCATTTGGTTTCCTCATATCTAGGGCATTTTTGGGGAAAATAGTGATCTTATTATTATTATTGTTTAGTACAGACCTTCCCAAAGTGTGGAGCCCGTCCCCTAGGGTGCCAAGGTTTCCCCTGCATAATTGCTTTTCCCTTTGTCGGGAGCATGTGCTGAGCTGTTCAAATCACGGACAAACAGTATCCCACATTCTTGATTTTTAGTTCACAAACACTTGTTGTAATGACTAACTACTCCTGACATTTTGGAGATGTTAGCTCTGTATACAGTAAAGTTACAGTGGGATACAAATAATATCAGGCTGATCCTGCCACGATTTGTTCCCCCTGTCTAAATCACGGACAAACAGTACCCCACAGCTGGTTTATGTTTTTCAACCCATTTTGCACAGACAGACCTTTTTTGAAAAATGTATTGATAACAATGTTGAATATTATTACACAGGAAAAAAACAAATACACATAAAATAATTACACCATGACGCCTCTGCCTTTGTAAATGGAGGGACAGTGTGTATATGTAAGCATGTAAAACCTGAAGATAGATACAAAATACTGTTAATCTGACTGGCTGCCATTCTGCAATTCATCTCATGTAAACAATAACGTGGCGCACAGCATGACGTGAAAAAAGGCGCATACCTTGACGAACTCGGTATTCCTGTCCACACATAAACGCAAAAAAGGAGTTTTAAAAAATCTCCGTTTTCGGTGATTCCAAACTCCGTTTACGTGTGGAGGAAAGGTCCAAACGCACAGAAACAGTTGTGTTTTCAAAATTACCCGTGTAGGTGTGTATGAAGTGAGATGAATGGCATAAAAGAGCATAAAAGAGTTAGTAGTTTATTTTCTTACTACCTGTAATTTATTGCAGTTTACTTGTATTTGCTTAATTGTTTACTAAATGTTTGAGGAGTAAAATAAATCGCAATGGAACAAAATATGGGTGTGTGTGGTTGGAGGATGTATTTGTGCGTGTGCGCGTGTGTGCGCGCGGGGGAGGGGGGCGAACATTTTTCTTGTAAAACAAAGGGGGGCCTAGCGAAAAACGTTTGGGAACCACTGGTTTAGTACAAGTGTCAAGTTCTGATATTATTTTCTACTGTGTGTAGCTGTTAATGTAGTCCTTATTCAATAGGAGACAGCATAAAGAGCGTAAATTTCAACATTTCAACTCAGAGAGCTTTTTGGAAATCATATAGCTTAGCATTATTTTTATTGCTAAACTTTATTTTTATTTTATTTTATTGACTGTGCGTGTTTGTTCATTAAAGTACACTCAAAAAACGATTCTTGGCAATTTTGAGTATAATGCAAATGAGATATATCCAATTAAAATGTATTTGTTCAAATAATTAATAATATGGGAAAACATGCTTGGAAAGGATTGAATGTACACAAAACAAATAGATTTTATTTGACTGGATTCCATTAAATTTAATTTTTGGCACAAATATTTTTGAAGTCTAATGTTATTTTAAGGTACATGAAACTGATAACAAATTAATAGAGAATTTAATATTATTATTTTTAGTAGTAGTAGCACATCTGCGCAGCATGCTACATGTGAACCTAGCTAGTTGTGTGGCAAACAACTTGTGTACTAAACTTGTTGTTTGTGCTTAGTGCTTTTACCCAGTTATGTGGAAAAAAGAAGTGCTGGACTGACATTTATACATATAATTATCTTTCTACTGACACAAGTTAAGTTCCATCTTTACATAAAAAACAAGCTATCCTGCTTAATTATGAAAACTCAGCCGCCTGCAGGGTGGTACATTATTATTACTGTGGTGGGTGTGGGCGTGTACGAACACTTCGCTGCTAGCTAGAATGAGAAATAAGGTTTATGGCTACAGTAAGCTAAAATTTTTTCTTCGTCTGGCTGCCTGTCGCTTGGTAGCATAAACTCTTTCTAACGTAATTAGACCGTTTTTTGACTCTTTTACAGACGCAGTCTTTGCATTCTAGCAAGCTGGTTAATCCTTAAATTACCAAAAGCTTTGGCATACCAGACTGAGACTAACGGGCAACAGCGGTGATTCAGCGTGCTAGCTAGTGAGAAAAATTTTGAGAGCCTCCACATCCAGCCTAACATCCATTGATGTTAGCCTATGAGTATCGCCTTCGCATATCGCCAGCGTTGTTAATCGCCGGGTTTCTATCTACCAAGATGTACGGGATGTTGGGATGACAGGAAGATGGCAAACGGGGCTGGAAGTGAGTAACGTTAGAAAATAGCAAATGTCATGACATGCTACCCGTTAGCGTGTGTGTGTTTGTGTGTGTCGTACTTTGATCTTATCGCTTCTAACTTCTCTTCGCTCCCTGCGTGGCAGCCTGCACGGATTATTGGTTGTCATCACGAGTTGACGGCTCTATTTACACTGGTGGTGGCTGCCGTTTGCTATCAGTTATATCAAAGACACTCTCTTTGTGTGTGCAGTTGCATGCTTGAAGTGCCGGTACTGGTGGTTAGCTCGATCATAATGGTAAAAAAAAAAGAAGAAGAAAAAAAGATCCAGGCCGGAGACGTCCAGCAGAACACAGTCTGTATTAAAAATATACTGCATAAAGTATATGTTATGTTTCGTCCACGTCTGCAGAACACAAGCTGCTTGTCATTGGACCAACAGAACCATGGTCAGTGAGGGAGAAGCTGTGTTTGGCCACATCTGTCATGAAGAGTGGGGACCAGAACTGGTAATGCATGCCTCTTTCAGCTGGTTTCAACGATTCTGTATTATGTGCTCAATAGTGTGAGTCATAATCTGGCACATTAGATGTTGTTAGTTACACAACTAACTTTCGCTTATGATTAGGTTTTAAGATAAGATGTTGTCACTTAGGGTGGTTCTGTTAGTATTCCTGTGCCTGAGTACTTAAAAGGGTTGCTGGTCTGCTTTCCTGTTACAGTACACAGTGACATACAAATAGGATGACTTAACCATGGTTAGTCATGTCATTCTTTATCTGTTACACTGGCATACATGATGTAGCCCGGTGCTGGCTGGCTTTAATTTAGTACCAGGTTTGCATGAAGTAACAAATAAAAGAGTAATTATAAATGAAAAAAAAAAATAGATTTAATATAATTTTGTTCCTGAAATAAAAAGATAATAAACCATTGCATAAATAGAACATTGTTTAAGTCTAATAATCTTTAGAACTGTATTTATCTTGGGATGTCTTATGCTTTTTTCATCAGGGTATCGGTCAGTCGTGCCATAAAACCATTTGCAGAACCTGGGCGACCACCTGACTGGTTCTCTCAAAAGGTATGACCAGAGCACCTTATCACAGGGTGAAAAGCAGAGAACACCCTGTACAGGTTGTCAGACTATCGCAGGGCTGCTTTCACAACATTAAAAACTTAATCCATGATCTCTGCAGTAGGTTTCACGCACTCTATTTGAGTGAAGTTGTTCTTGATACTCTTTTGGATCTTCACAGCACTGTGCCTCCAAATACTCAGAGCTCCTGGAAGCGACAGAGGCCCCAAAGTGAGCACATAAGTGACTTCAACTTCAAACATGCTTGTGTAGCTTTACCCCGTTTGATGAATGCATCTAGAGGATATGCAGCGTTACGAGCTGATGCCTTTGTTACCTTCAGGCGGAAGCGCGGCGAGAAAGGTGAGGTGGTGGAGACAGTGGAGGATGTGATAGTTCGCAGACTGACGGCTGAGAGGATCGAGGAACTAAAGAAGCTGATAAAAGAAACGCAGGAGAAGCACAGGTAACCAGCATGAACACATTATTCGTCTAAAAAAGACACACACCTCAAACTGCGTCAGTGAGATGAGCTGACATACTGCTGTTTTCATAGGAAGCTGAAGAGAGAGGCTGAACTGATTCAAGCAGGACATCTGGATTCCAAACTGAAAGAGCTATGGGAGGAAATTCTGCTGTAAGAAGCAACAAATCTATCAACCCTGTTTGTACAGTCATGCACGTCTTTTTCTCCTGCAAACCTTAAACATTGGACTCATTGGACTCTCTTTGTAACAACAAAGGAAATGATCTTTTGTTGTGCATCTGTTAGGAAGAAGAAACTGGAGGAGGAGGAAGCAGAGATGAAAAGAAAAAACACAGATGCTGCTTATCAAGGTATTTCTTTCAATTTCAGGGGTCTTTTTTGAGGAACACATCCATAAAGAATTATATTTCAGTAATTACACAGGTCATCCATAAATAATGAAAATAAAAAAACAATGAGATTATGATTATTAAACTGAGATAACTTTGTGTAGCTAAGTCAGCCTGCTAGTAATATACATGAAAAGTAACTTCTTAGATATATTTGTGCTTAGTGCCACTGAAACCAGAAGAGATTCTTCATATAACAGACATTGTGATACAAGTTACATATACTTCTGTGCAAAAGTCATGAGCCAACCCTCATTTCTATATGTTTTGCTAAGAAAATGGGAAAAAGGTGAAGTGATTTATTGAAACATGCAGCAGAGACATGGGAAAAATACGGTTTGTGCACTTCTAACAAGCTTGAAAGTCAATACTTGGAAATACCACCTTTATTCTTCATAACAGCTCCCCTGTTTAGTTCAAAAGTACAATTTTATGCCTGTGCCTCAAACTATTATCTGGTTGCCAGCTTAGCTCCGTGGGTGAGCAGGCGGCCGGCCAGCAGGCAGTGGCTATGTTTCGAATCCGACCTGTGGCCCTGTCTGTCTCCACTATCAAATAAAGGCAAATGACAAAAAAGTATATTTTATTTGGAGTTTTTTAAACTAAAGAAATGGGGATAATTTGGCTTTCATGATTTATTGGTCAGTTTTAAGTGGGTCAACAAACAAACAAAGTAAAAGTTGTCTAAAATTGGTCAGGTACTGAAAATGAGAGAAAAAGCAGGTGATGTCCAAAGAAAAACTTTGAAATTTATTAAACTGATGATATTGCTCGAGAAAACTTTTATAAATTAGAAGAAAGTCTGGATTCTTTTAAGGAAAATATGAAAAACTGAGATGTGTCTGACAATTAAACTGGGTTAAGAATGGTCTTACAGAAAGCTCATCAAGACTTGATTAGGTATTTTAGAAGTGCTGCACTCTGCAGGAACTGTTTGACCAGAAACTTTAAACTGCTGTTGGCACTAGAAAACATGGGAATAAACAAAGAAAATATCCTTCATTTCAAGGTGATCACCTGTCAAAAGAGATGTCAGCATTTTTCATACTCAGGTTGAGCCAATTGGACAGCCTGTGTAGAGAGCATTGTTTTGAAAAGCTTTGCTTTTGTATGACTCACAAGAAAAGGCTCTCTATGCTGCCCGTCCCTCTTTCAGCCAGACAGGTGGCAAAGAACACACCCAAGCGGATACCCAGTGTCACCATGCATTCGCCCTCAGGCTGTAGCTCCCCAAGCCAGGAGTTCTCCCCAGGTGACCAACTCGAGTGCTTGACACTGGATCTTACATCTACAAAGAATGTAAGTCTCTGAAGACTCAGAGTTACTTATGACAATGCCTGACATTTCACTTATCCTGCCTCGTTTTCAGACATGTAAAAGTGTTTATTAGTATTTAATAATGGTGTAATGATTCTATAAATATTTTTGGTTTCTGTCATGTTCTTTTAGGGGGAATAAGAAAAAACATAATTGGTAAATTATTTTTACCCCTGGCATTATCATTTGATCATGATTGGGTTGTAGACTACAAATAAACTTTAGTATTCTATTTTATTTTCAATTCACTCTCCACATATAAAGTCTGTAAAAATTGCAGCTTTCATCAGACTAAAATAAATCTTAAAACCAGGCACTAACATCATAGCCAAAATGAACACATGGCTAGTTAGAATGCAAAATACTGAAGGTCTGTCTTAATCACTAATACCATTGATTGAAGTCATTTGCTTCCAGAGAGCTCAGATTCAATAGCCTTGAGTGACAGGCTGCTTAGGTGTCTTTGTGTTATCCTTAATTAGTTTATAACATCCTGAACATTGCAGCAGTAACAGACCCTTTGGCAGACACAGACAGGAAGTGTCAAATATGCTTAATAGAAGGAATGTAATCCACATTCAAGTACCTTTTTCCTTCACAGGAAATGTCAGAGGCCATCAGCTTAGCATTGCACCTTGTCTGTTAGTGCTAGCGCGGCTGCTCAATCAATCGTTCCAAAGCTGCAGTCCAGGCACCAACAGCGTAGCCAAAATGAACACATGGCTAGTTAGAATGCAAATTACAAAAGCTCTTTCAAGCTTCAGTAATTAGCTGTGATAGCAGCATTAATAAAATTTCAAGTTTTAGTCAAAATTTTCAGGTCGATCCAGGTTGCTCTCCAGTGCATCTATCAGAGTATAAATGTGTGTGAATGTTAGATAGAAGCAATGATATAGAAACAATAAAAAAATTATTTCAGAAAACACAACAGTTATCAGATTCAGTATTATTAAACTTTCATATTGAGCCATAGTGCAAACCACTGATGCGTAACAGACTTTGATGTGCTTCAGATTTGTGCTAAAGGTTTGTAAAATGAAGTTAAAACTGAGCGTTATCTTCTAATTAACACACACTATAAAAACTTCAGCAAGGGTTTGAGCTGTTACTGGAGAGAACATCATGCCAAAAAAACCCCAAAACAGTTTAGACTTGGGAAAAAGAATTGTTGTTGCTTCCAAAGCAGATGTATATACCAAGTTATCACAGCCTTTCCAAGTGTCGAGAACTGAAATGAGAGGGATCATCAAGAAATTCAAATAGAGCAACACAGTACCGAACAAGCCTAGCAGAGGTAGAAGCGAAAGATTTCAAAGACTAGGGAAAGAAAACTAGTCAGTGACGTGTCTAAAGACCTTAGAACAACTGCAAAAAGTTTGGAAGTTGGAAATTGTAGTCTCAAAGAAGACGACCACCAGAACGCTGCATAGGAATGGACTGTGAGGCTGCAGACTAAGAAAACTTCTGCAAAAGAGACACCTTCAGGCCAGACTGAAGTATGCTAAGGGCAACCTGGAGAACCCGTTTCTTTGGTCAGATGAGATGAAAGTAGAGCTCTTTGGCCACAGAGATGTTGCTTATGTTTGGAAAAAGAAGGGAGAAGCATACAAGCCAAAGAACACCGTCTGTGTGGAGACTTCAGTGCATCTGGAGCTGAAAATCTTGTCAAGGTGGAAGGAATCATGAAGGAAGAAGGATATGTGAAGATTATGAAAGAAAACCTCCAGCAACAAAACCGAGTCTGGATCGTTGCTTTGCTTTCCAACACAACCTAAAACAATTCTTCTGAAGAACTACCTCCAGAAGACCAAAGCGAACATGCTGAACAACTGGCATGTCGAAGCCCTGTCTTGAATCCTATTGGAAATCTGTGGGGTGAACTGAAGACCAAGGTCCATGCCTGGAGAGCATCAAATCTGAAGGATCTTGAGAGATTCACCAAAGAAAATTGAGCTGAGATTGCTCAGGAGACGCATGCGAGACTTGCTGAAAACTACAACAGCTGACTGCAGGCTGTTATCTAGCAAAAAGGATACACAATTGACCGTTAGCATCAGGGGAGCTAATAATTTTAACCCTGGTAGTTTCTGTTTTCATGAAATCATTTTGTTTCTGTGTTAAAGTAAAGTAATGTAATAAAACGTGGGTGTTTTATTCTTAAAAAGTCCTAAAAACTCTTTTCCAGGTGTAACAGCAATTGGGAAATACTTATTTACTAATACTAATATATTTTCATTGGTGGGCTAATAATCCTGTCGATATCTGTAGATTAGAGGGTTACCAAGGCAGCCGGATCTAGGAATGTCTGCAGGCGTCCAGCCGTCAGCTTCAAAATGATGCAAGAGGAGCAAATCATTTCCAATGTAGATGTAGTTTTAGCATCCAGGTCTTCTACAATAATCACGACTGTAGCACCAGGTTAGCTCCTGCCAGTTAACACTTTGCAAACTTGCTAAATGCGTCTTTTTCCCCCACGGACCGATTTCTCCTCATTAACCACCTAATTGACATTTGATTTGTCATTGTGACTTAATTGGCTAATTTACAAAACATTCCATCTATTTTATCATCATACTAGAATTTTAAAATCCCTTTTAAACAAAGTGTGACAAAGTGTGCTATTAAGAAAAATCGCTAAATAGTCACAAATTTAAACTATCTATTTCACCACAACACTCAGCAGATATAACGTCCTTCATTATATGTCCAGTATGTACCTAGTAGATGTAATGTAATGTGTTTCTTGTGTGCCACTAATTTAGATTTGGTAAATTCGGGCTCATAATACCTAAAAAAAAAAATTTTAGGTGTAACTTACCAGGAGTGCTATATGGGATGTAAGGCATAGAAAATGACTGTTTTTATTTTGGGAATGAGTCTAATACGTTTGACCGTTCCCTTCAGAGACAAAAAAGAAAACATATTAGAGAACTGATAACAACTACAACTGTAAATCCTAATAAAATGTCATGTTTCCCTCTGTCTGTCTCTAGGCTTCTGGAACAGCCAGGCTAATGACATTTGCTGAGCCTTCTAGTAATGATGACAGCCACGGGTCCCTGCTAGAGGACCCCACCCAAAAGAAGTTACTGTGTCAGAAAGCCACGCCACCACCATCTCCCCTCCTGTCAGAGTTACTGAAGAAAGGCAGTATATTGGCCACAAATTCCAGATTGGTTTGTTGAAGGGCTTTAATATATATGCCAGTAATTAACTTGTACAACACTGCAGGGCAGTCTACCTTTATATGATCACGTAAAGAATTCCTGTGCTTTAGAGCAGCGGTCCCCAACCTTTTTTGCGCCACGGACCGGTTTATCCCCGACAATATTTTCATGGACCGGCCTTTAAGGTGTCGCGGATAAATACAACAAAATAAAACTAGTACCGGTACCGGTAAACGATAAAAAGAAAATTTATTCATAACACACGTGAAAAGACCAAGAAAAACCAAGTAAACGATAAAAAAGAACCCTGAAAACCGATTAAAAACCCTGAAAACTATACATTTCACACCTGAGCCTCAACTCTCGCGGCCCGGTACCAAACGACTCACGGACTGGTACCGGTCTGAGGCCCGGGGGTTGGGGACCGCTGCTTTAGAGGGTGTCTAATAATTTGGCTATCCAGTCTGTCTCCTTACAGTTCTCTGTTATCGTTTAAATTTGGATTCTGTTTAAAATCACTGTATATATCAAATTCACTTCACATATCCTGGACTTGAAGAAGAAACCATTTTGCCTTCTCTCTTTTTTGGCACTGGCCTTAAAATCCAGTATTGATCAGACACCACTGATGGGATAAAAAAAACACCAGCTATGCTGCCCTGCCTGTTAATGAGTAACAGATTTATTATTAAACAGCACTGCTTCATGTTTTAGACGTGTTTGATTTGTGTATGCATCTTTATCTCAGATTGGAGATGGTGACGTGTCCACAGGTAATGTGTCAGGAGCACATGACTTGCAGCTGGCTCCACCTTGTCAGCCTCTCTCTCAGGCAGCAGGTACAGATGCTGTGTTTGATCACTGTTGATCTCTGTTAAAATGTTTTGTTACAAAAGCAAATCTTACTTTTTGGATTTCGATAAACAGAAATGTTTCACAAAGCAACAGATTACCATACCAGTAAAAAAAGCATTCAGTAGAACCCCCTTTGACACAGGAAAAAGCGTCCCATAGGTCTTCTTATCTTTAGCTCATTGAACATGTTTTATAATTGTTAGTTTTACTCTTGAACTCTGAATGCATGGGTGCTATCTGGTGATGCCATTGCTGCAAATGTTTGCTAATACTCTGACCATCTGATAGCCTGAGGTGCTTTGTCAGAGTTCTGCACTTCATGTGTTAATGCATGCGTGAATACTTGCATGACAGGTGCCCCGATGTTATCCCGTCTCCTGGAAGCAGGCCCCGCCCAGTTTTCCCCTCCATTAGGTTTTATGGTCAGTGTAGATTCTGCCTCCAGTGTTCCTCTCTCTGCCACCACTCCTGTTCCTGCTCAATCAAACATCTCAGCAAGTGCAGGTCTGTCCACTTTCTGATCCAACACCCTCACATTCTTAATATCACAAACTTTGCATTGTATACAGAGGATTTAATTGTGACCTGTTGATCAGATCTGTTCTTGGCCACCTGCTCTAAACCAGCAAAGATGTAATAATGCTATACCAAATAAGAATTTAGATTCATGGTGTCGAAATATTAAACAGATAGTAAATCAGTTGTTGCATTCATGCAGAGGTAAATGTGATGGTGCCATCTGTGGCCCCTGGATGCCAGCCTGTCTCTTCTATGGTAGAAGATAAGGTGTCAGAGCTCAGTGAGGACGATGTGACTGTGTCACTGTGTCATGAGCTGGACCTGAAGACAGTGGGGGACATCATCGCCATCATTGAAGAGAAGGTTCTAAAAGTCAACAAACCTTACTGTTTAGGTTACATTAAATAATTTATGAGACCTGTTTGGATTTTTATTTATTTATTTATTTTTTACAATATGAGCATTCATTGTATGCTTCTTTTTGTAGGCTGATGAAGCTGCTGATGCTTTGGATGCAGCTGCAGTTGAGGCTGCTCTGTCCCTTTGTGAAGAAAATGGCCACGCTCTGTCTGCTGCCTGGGATTCTGGGCCTTTCCAGCCTCATGAGCCACACAATCCCACAGTGCCCACTGGGGCTGTACAGTCTTCATCTCTTCACTGTAGCTTGGAGGAGAGGACGGAAGCTTCACTCTCTTCTTTTTGCAACAGTCAAGATAACCATCTTGCAGGATTTCCTGTGGGACTGAGGAGCATTCCTCCCTCTTCCTCATCTGGATGCGACTCAAAGATTTTGGAGCACTACCGCAGTGGAACGCCTCCACAGGCTGCAGCAGTGAGAGAGACCGGAGAGGCGGTTCACTCAAAAACCCAAATGTCATCCAGAAAATGTGAACGTGAGAAGTGGGCACAGCAAATCCCTGAAAAAATCCACGGAGGTACGAACATCCATGCTTAAGCATTTGTACTGCCTTGCCACGTAACATGCAGTTTGCATCAGACTATACATTTTGCAAACCTTATTATTCATTTCTACTATCTTGACAGACTCGGTATTAGAAGATAACCCACTGACAGAAAGGCATCCAAAGGTATAGCACTGTATGAGGACAAAGCGAGCATGATGCTTGTAATTGCTGTACTAAAATTTGCAGTGTGCTCCACAGTAACCCGGCACTTTCAGTTTTGTCTGAATCTGTCTGTGCTTTTATACATTTTTGCAGGAGACGAAGAGGGAGGACGCAATAACTATTGGGGGAGGAGAGAAGGCCTCGGGGACTAACCTGCAAAACAAAGTTAATGGGCCAGAGGTGTGTGGAGAAGAAGTGGGAGATGGGGTGGAAGAATTCCTATCAGAGCCAGACGGCGAAACTGAGCTAGAACCGGCAGCTAGTGAGAGTGAGGATGGATACAGCCTCCATACGGCTTCCTCTTCACTGCAGCTCCACACAACTGCAGACTCCATCCCCAGCAGCCCAGCTTCGTCGCAGTTGTAAGTGAAATGCATTTATACTCTAGATCAGGGGTCTCAAACTTAAATGAGCTGTGGGCCACTGCTGGCACTATCATCTCATTGGAGGACCACTTTAGTGTTCAAGTAGTACAAAACAAACAAACAAGAAAACACCCACAAATATTTCTGAAAATGTGGTGTTTTGTTTGTTTTTTAAAATGTCAAATATTGTATAACAAGAAAAAACTGCAAATGCGAATGATTTTTTTTCTCACTGAAGCCTTTCATTGAACTACCAAATAAGCAAATTGGTACTCTCTTTCTGGCGAGACCGTGGCAACACTTCTGCTATAACTTTGTTTGTATTTAACAAAATAAAAATGCAGACATAAGTGTACACATCAGTCAATACACAGGCTGCAAATAGGGGTGACGAGTTTGAGACGCCTGCTCTAGATGGTGCTGATGATGTAAGAATACTGACTTTGCAGCAGATTAGTTTCTGCATTCACACAACTTCCTTTTTTGACCTTCAACATGCAGTTCTGTGTGCAGTGAGGATCTGGAAGCTCTACAGGCTCACAAAATCTGGAAGAAAGCCATTATGCTTGTGTGGCGAGCAGCAGCCAATCACAGGTCAGAATCTGATTCATAACTTTAACACTAAATGCACAGTCTCCGATATTTTTCTGTAACGCGTCGTGTAAACCTGTTGTAGGTATGCAAATGTCTTCCTTCAGCCAGTAACAGAAGAGATTGCGCCTGGATACCACAGTATTGTGCACAGGTAAGCAAAGAATATTTTTGTATCACTTTACTGGAGCTTTAGAGGAAAAACATCTCAGACAGCACTGTCTTCGCTTCTTGTTCTCCAGGCCCATGGACCTGGCAACCATAAAGAAGAACATCGAAAACGGTCTGATAAGGACCACCGCCGAGTTCCAGAGGGACATCATGCTGATGTTTCAGAACGCAGTCATGTACAACAGCCTGGACCACGACGTGTACCACATGGCTCTGGAGATGCAGCGTGACGTCCTGGAGCAGATCCAACAGTTTCTAGCTACCCAGCTCATCATGGAGACGTCAGAATCTGGTATCAGCGCCAAGAGCCTGAGAGGCCGTGAGAGCACGCGCAAACAGGACTCTACTGACAAGGTGCTTCACTAGAGTTTTGACAAAAGCAGAGTACAGAAGAAGAGAAAAGGGTGAGACAACAAAGGTAGAAGAAAGTGATGCCAAACTATTTGATGGCCATTTTCCAAAGCATGACGTTTGATTTTAAATCAGTTCTTCTCAGGTAGCCATTGGCTTCGTATGCTATGAAAATCAGGTTGTTCTCCTTCAAACATTCGTTTCGGTGTCTCACTATGGGCGACGCTCTCTCAGCATGTCATTACTCCAGCCAGCATTGGCTGGCAGTCGTGACGCTTGCGTCTGGGAGGGGCCACCCTCCTCCCTATCCAGTCTTTTAAGTGATGACGTGATGAACCCTGCGTCCAGGCCCAAACTACTCTGCGTTTAATAAGGCTGCAGTATTTTTAACATGTTTTAATGCTTTGTATCTTGTTCTATTTAATCTCAACAAGCCCCTAAAAACAGTCAGTGATCACTGTTGGCCTCTCTCGGTTTTTATTACCACTAATCATTTTAAAGCTCAGTTTTTAAAACTTTACATGTAACTACAGCTCAGCCCATGCAGTAGTATTTTAATGACTAACCTTGTATTGTGGATGGATTATCTCAGTTTTTCTCCTGACTGAAGTTTGATCCGTTTACAGGATCCTGCTATGCAACTGCATTTGCCCCTAACCTTCAGGAACCCTCATGTTAACTTTTATCGAATGGAAAAAAGTCACCAGCTATGCTGCCCTGCCTGTTAATGAGTAACAATAACATCCTCCAGCTTCACTGTTTATATTATGCTAACATAGCTGTGTCGCTAGCGATCACGCAGCACATCATTATATACCAGCTAGCCAAACTTCGGTAACCCTACAAACATCACTGCTGTTTAGTTTCCTGTCTTCATTTATGTCAGAAGTGATAGCAGAGCTGTACATCTTAATTTGTTTCAGAAATCCCTCAGTCAGAACATGGTATGTTATATTTAGATGGAAACTAGTGAGCTAACTTCCTGCTAACCTCTAACTCCGTTAAATTTAATAAATTCTGTTTTCATGGATGCCTGGATGTTAAACTTAATTGTTACACCTGGTAGAGTATCCGTACTAATCATTTTATTACAGATGAATGAATTTAGACAGTTTTTCAACTCTCAGTAATGCTGGAGTGATCATTTGACTTAGGGACCTGCAGCAGAGTTTGGGCCCAGGCACGGCTAATGACGTCAGACTTAAAGACCGGGTAAAAGGGTGTGACACAGCGTCACCCGTCATTCAATTTCCTCTTCTCGCTTCTTCAGAATTTTCCCCTGCGGTTGCAAAATCTCAGGCTCAGATACACATGACGCTTCTGTGATGTGCCCCGGGCTGCAACACGCCCAAGCGGCTATTTCCACACCGGGTTCATGTGAACACTGTACTCGCTAATGACGAGCTACTCAGCAAATCCTCTGAGGGACCGTTGGAACATCTCATCTCGGGTGAGGATGACGACGTTTTCTTTGCCCCCTCTGGTCGGAATTCTGTGACTCAAGGGATCGATTGTGATAACACCGGCACACAGTCCCGTGTCATGGAGCTATTTGATGTTGCAAAACGGGCAGCTGGAAAGCTGGCAGTCCCATGGCCCAACGTGACAACGGAGACCTCCACCTCACGATACGAGGGTAAAGGGCTCCCCAGAGCAAAGCGCACTACTAAGCAGGTACTGCCGCTTTTCCCCGAACGCCTCATCGCTCCTGCTAGCCTACTCGACGGAGCTCCAGGACCAGGCTGCTGCGAAGCCCGATGCTAGCGAGCTGTGGGAAGAGCTGGGCATCGTTACGGACCAGTGTCTCCACCTCACTAGAGCAGCAGTACAAGCGGCGGGCAGAGCTCTCAGCATCATCATCCTGCAGGAGAGGGCAAGATGGCTGAACTTGGCGGGGCTTTTGGACAGAGAAAAATGTGACATTCTGGATGAAAGCATCGACCTCGCTGGCCTTTTTGGGACTGCCGTTGCCACCATACAAAGACGGTGCGAGGAGAAAAAGAAAGAGGGAGAGACCCTGCAGCTGTGTCTCACTAGGAAGACCCAGGCTGTGCCCCCGTCTCCACCCAGTTGCCGGAGGTTTGCTCAGATCCCCAGCCGTCCACCCGGCGTGCCGACGTTTAAAATCCCTCGCCACCCAGCCCCGCAGGTCGCGGTCCAGGGTCCCCTAGGATCGCAGAACCCTAAGACCCACTGCTCAGGGTGCCCCACCACCAGCCAAGCAGTCGGACCGCAAGAAGGAGGACTGTCTTTTTTTTTTCTTTTCCTTTTTTTGTGTCCCATTTGGATCTTTAGCCATCAGAATTGTTGTCTTAAGGCCAAGAAAGATGCCAAGCGGATTTATTTTACCAAGTGGATCATCATGGCCTTGCCATATTGGTCCATTTGATTGACCTTTATTATAATTATGAATTTATTTTATTTTCGGTTGCTACAAATGGGACCGACATGGCTGGGGGATAGGACAGGGAGAAAGAATGAAAGAAAGAGAGGGAGAGAAAGAAAAACAGAGGGGAGAAGAGACCGTGAGAAAGGGGGGAAGAAAGAAAGAAAAACAAACAAAACACCTGGATCACCTGTATGGAGAAAAAAAAACAGAAGAGAAAGCAAACAAAAAAAAGAGCAACATAATAAATACAGCACCATCACAATAAACTAGCTAGCAGTAGATAACAGTAGATACTAAATATTAAACGATATTGTGCAGCACGCAAGATAGACAGCGCACAATGTGCTTTGAGGCAGCAGCCAAGAAAGGTGTAGTCCGCGTCTGTGAACACCGTGTGTACACCTGTGTGCACACCTGTGTGGATCAGCATGCTTGTATTCCAAAGGTTTCTCCATGTAACGATCTGCTAGGGAGTGTGGGGAGCCATAGCCCCGTCCACCAGGGTATGAAGCAGGTATGGAGGAGATCCAGGCCCCAGATATCCAGAGGCCCCAGAGTACAAGGACCCGAGGAGGACCACCAAAAGGGGGGGAACCGTGCCACCCTCCTGGGAAGAGCTGAGTAGAGCCCCAAACGAGAGGTCACCCAGCAGCTACGGAGCAGAGGCCAGAGGGGGTTGCAGTGGCGTGCCCGCGGGCTCTGCCGGCAGCCAGCTGTGCCAGAGAGGACCGAGCTTCAGGCCCAGAGGCCTGAGGGCATCCCACCCCCCGGAAGGGCCCAGCCGGGCCACAGGCGCCAGGCCCCGCCAATCGGCCACCAGGAGTGAGCCGGTACATACATGAGCGCCCAGCCCCAGACGACAAGGACCACCAACACACCAACGTCTGAGGGCATCAGCCACCGGCAGGGAGTGTGGTGAGGGGAGATGTAACCCTTCTCTCTGGGGTGGAGGCAAGCGGACCACCTCCTTATCTGCAGTAGCAGGGAGGCCCCGCATCCCAGACCCCATCTGACGGCCAGCACCTCCTCCCAGCCCCCCAGCCCTGACGGCTAACAGAACCGGGGTGAGTGAAGACCTCAAACCTCCCTACGCCCGCTCATATGTAGTGTTGCTGTGTGCTGTTCTAAAGTGCATTTAAAACTCAGGAGAGCATGGTACTAGCTTCCTCTCAGAGAGCAGCACGGCTCCTCCCGAAAACCCTTAGTGTCTAAATGCATTTAAAATTGAGGGTAGGGCACCAGCGCCAGAGGTGGGTTGGAGTACACCGACCATCCTCTGGATGCTGTAAAACGTGCCCACCCCCAAGGCCCTATATGTATGTGTTATGTGAGAGTGTGAGTAATGTGGATGTCTAGGTTGCAGAATAAAATTGAGGCACAGGCGGCCAGAAGGGGACAGAGGGGGAGTGCCTCCCCTGCACCCTGGTGACATACCTGCACCCCAAGCCCTGCGTGTGTGGGTGGGTGTGGTAGAGCGGGAATAGGGAGGCAGCTGAGGATGGGGAGGGAAGAAAGGGAGGGGCCAGCTCCCCCGCTGACCCCAGAAGAAGGACTGTCTAACATCCCCCACGCGAAGATCTGAGCGGGACCAGCCCGGCCTCCAAGTTCACTTCAGGGCTCAGTTCCGGAGACCGTTCGGAGAAGTATTCTGCCGCCATCTTTCAGCGCTTGGGACTCGAGTTGGATCCCACAGAGCGCATTCCAACAAAGAGACGACGAGACACTGTTCAGCTGAGTCAAACAGATATGTTGAAAAACATAATGCCCTCACAACCCTAGACACCACCGGGGCCGATTTCCTCAGTGGTGTCCGGCCCCATGAACACTGGTCAAGCGCAGGTCCGCCTGCGTATGCGCAGTCGGGTCTGGCCCACAGGACCAGTTTCCACCACAGGAGAGAGCCAAAGCCCCGTCTACTGTGGAGTGCCTGACTTTGGGGTCGCTGTCAGCAAGAATAGAAAGATGGCGAGCTCTCGCTACGCCAGAATGGATTGTGAGGACATTAGAGCGAAGCTACCATTTGCAACCACCCCTCCCTGATTTCACAGAGGGATTTTCTCTCTTGCAAAAGGCGAATCAGCCAGGATTCTGCAAGAAGAAATATCTACCTTGCTATCAAAGGGAACAGAACGAGAAATACCGCAGGAGCAGAGCCAATGCGGCTTTTACTCAAAATATTTTCTCGTGCCCAAGAATGGAGGGGGACTGCGTCCGATACTGGACCTACGGGCTCTGAATCAGCATCTGAGGTCATACAAATTCAGGATGTTGACAACCACCACTCTGCTGCATGTAGTTCGCCCAGGTGATTAGTTTACATCAATAGACCTGAAGGACGCATATTTTCACATACCTATTTACCCGCCTCACAGAAACTTTCTGTGATTTGCGTTTCAGGGCAGAATGTACCAGTACCAGGTCCTGCCGTTTGGTCTCTCACTGAGCCCTTGGGTATTTGTGAAATGCACAGAGGCAGCCATAGCCCCACTGAAGAGGCGGGGCATCCGCATAGCAACATACATAGACGATTGGCTGCTGCTATCAGAGTCAGAAATAATGGGAAGAGAGCACACCAGGTTGACAGTGGATCACCTGATGGCTCTGGGTTTCACCATAAACTATGAAAAGAGTGTCCTGCAGCCAGCTCAGGCCATCTCTTTCATAGGAATACCTCTAAACTCCACCTCGCACAGAGCGTGTCTCTCGGTGATTACAGTCAAAAAAATGCTATGACATGCCGGCATTTTTCAGGTGGGAAGATATCTCCCATTCAGAAGATGCCTGCAGATGCTGGGATTAATGGTGTCTTCACTGGCAGTCATTCCAGTAGGCAGACTGCATATAAGGGAGTTTGAGCAATGGGTTGCATCACGGAGACTGAATCGAAAGCACCATACCCACCACCATATCAGAGTGACAGCAGATTGCGCTGCAGCACTCCACTGTTGGAGAAATCCCACATTTCTCACTTTGGGGGTGTCACTGGGGCTTTCACAGCCAGAAAGGTGGTGACCACGGACGCGAGTCTCACGGGCTAGTGTGCCACTCATGAGGGCAGAGCAGTGAGCGGCAACTGGGACTCACGACAGAGGGGTGTTCACATAAACTGGCCACAATTGCTAGCAGCATTTCTAGCACTGAGACACTTCCTTCCACTGTTAAGAAATCACCATGTTCTGATCAGAACAGACAACACCACTGTTGTGGCGTACATTGACAGAGGGCGGGTTACAGTCCCGTCCTTTGCACATGCTTGCTCGCAAACTGATCATGTGTAGCAGCATCAATCTGTTGTCACTGAGAGCTGCTCACATTCCAGGAGCTCTGAACTTGGGAGCAGATTTAATGTCCAGGGGAAACCCGCAGTACGGGGACTGGACCCTGCACCCACAGGTGGTGACCCATATCTGGACCTGCTTTGGCCAGTCACAGGTCGACCTGTTTGCCTCGAGGGAGAATGCTCAGTGTCCACTGTATTTCTCCCTGAGGGACCAGGAGGCTGCGCTAGGGGTAGATGCATTAGCTCACAATTGGCCACATGTTCTGCTTTATGCGTTCCCTCCGTTGGCCTTAATTTCTCCCACTCTTAACCAGAGTGAGAGAGGGGGCTAACAATAATATTGATCGCCCCAAGGTGGACGATGGTCCCATTGGTTAGCGGAGATTATGCCCCTCTTGTGGAGTGAACCTTGGCCTCTCCTCTGTGACGAGACCTAGTCTCCCAGGCCAGGGGGGAGATTTTTTTTCACCCTCACCCCGTGGGCTTGGCCTGTGAGAGGTTGAATCTGAGTATGGGAGGACTCACCCAGGGTGTTATAGCCACTATTCAGAATGCTAGAGCCCCCTCCACAAGATCATTGTATGAGAACAAGTGGAGATTATTTGAGGAGTGGTGTGGAAAGTCTCACACTCTCTACTTTCAGTGCTCTGTGACAACAATTCTCTCCTTTCTCCAGCAACTGTTAGATAAAGGAAAGGCCTTTTCCACAATTAAAGTATATCTAGCAGCCATTTCAGCCTGCCATGTAGGCTTCGTGGATGGCCCAGTGAGCCATCACCCGCTAGTCCGCTGTTTTATGACAGGGGCACAACGACTCCACCCGGTTTCTAAACCTCTCGTCCCCACATGGGATTTATCCCTGATGCTGGGGGCAGTTTCACAGCCACCATTTGAGACCACTAAGCCAGGTGGAAATAAAAATCCTGTCTTTGAAGACTGCATTGCTCCTGGCTCTCGCATCTGCGAAGCATATCAGCTATATTCATGCACTGTTAATACACAAACAGTGCACCCGATTCACGAGGGATAACTCTAGAGTCACGCTCAGGCCAAATCCGGCCTTTGTGCCCCAAAATCCTTATCTCCAATGCACCCCATTGGAGCTGGAAGCTTTTTGCCCTCCTCCTTTCTCCTCCCCTGAACAGGAGTGCCTAGATGCTGAGGCAATCCAATTGGCTTATTCCAGCACAGCAACCTCTTGGGCCCTTTTTAGGAGTGTCTCTATAGAGGAGATAAGTGCAGCGAGCTGGGCTTCACCTTTGACGTTTGACTGTGTTAAGTGTGGGCTAGAGATGACCCCACGAGACCTCCTAAGTTGGCAGTCAGTCGTTCAGATGGGCTTATCTGGCAATATGGGAGTCTGCATATCTTTGATAACATGAGTGAGGTGTCTCACCAGATACCCCTCCTTGCACGAAGCGAGGAAGAGGTGAGCTTATCTTACCTCACTCATGTTATCAGAGAACAGAGGTTACGGAATAGAGTAACCTCAAGTTATTGTCTGAAGCCTTCATGTACTTATAGTTTATCCAAAGCATTTAATGAGTGTTTAATAAGAAAGCAGACTGCTCGATATTAGGTCTAATGAATTGAAGCTACTGTTCAATCAGCTTTAGTTTGATTTATAAAAGATGTTTCCGTGACAAAAGCACTGCATAAAGAACTGCTAACCCAATAATGATTTTAAAACACTTATGCTACAGACCATACTATATAAAATACATATTTTTTCATTTTTAACATTGACTTTCAATGTTACTTACACCCAAAGTATTTGGTGAAAAAAAAGTATTTTTCCTCCATCTAGTCTGGCAGAATGTCTTTTTCTGTTTCTTTAGATATTCTGATTACAGATAACCCATTTGAAGATAGGAAAGTTTAAAGAGTTAAATAATGATGGGTCATAGCATACTGATGTTAATGGGAACCTCTAAATCACTGAAAGGTAGGAGATGACTGAAATGTCCTGCAGTACCTCGAAAAGTGGCTTGACAACAGTATTCTGTATATCTGTAGCTTACATGGTATAAAGATCCTGAGCTAAACATGTGGCATCGTCCTGTAATGTAATGGCAGGGCAGCAACAAAACATAGTAAATGTAGTACTAGTGTTATAGCAGTTAATGTGTGTTTTTAAAGCTTGTCTCCAGTTTTCCTCTAGCTGAATGTACTGTGTTGTCTCTCTCTTTGTATTATTTTGCTCCTGTTTGAGATTTTCAACACACTACTGAGTTGCAGCTCTTATCTGTCATGTTCCTCTTACAGGACACTGTGTCCATGTCTTCCCCTGCCTTCCTTCTTTCTCTTTTTGTAAGTACCCTCTTTACTATCTTTAAAACTGCAGTTACATATATTCAAACAAAGAAGACAAACAAACAAAGAAGGTTTTATTAAAATACTTCATTTAATCTCTTAAAGCTCAGACTAAACGTTTTTTCCCCCACTTCCACTGCAGGATGGAGGCACCAGAGGGCGCCGTAGTGCCATAGAAGCTGACCTCAAAATGAAGAAATGAAACCATCAGTATGATATTGTATCAGTATGGTGTCCCTGAGATAAAGTGAAAAGACTGATCTCATTGTCTCTCAGTTGCACAGATTGCGGCTCTGCGTATGGTGCAGTGTAACCTTTGCTTGCACTCTAGATTAAAAGGATAGACTGCAGTGTGGAGATGCTAATTTGTTCTGAGACAGCCATACAGTCGTGGATTACATAAAGTATAATCCCAGATTAGAGTGGGAGCATTCTGAAAGACCATGTCAGACCTTTCATGGATATAGCTGCACATCACTCAGACGTAACCTGCTCTGAAGTTCATGGGGATGTAGAGAGGTTTTAAAAAATGCTCCTATTATACAGTTGGGCTGAATATTGAATTAACTGGGCTTGAAGTTGATCCCCAGATTAGCGTCCAGAAGGCCAAAAGTCTGGCCAGAGGGGCAAGTTGATTTCAAACAGAAGCGTTTTCACTGCAGGTGTAAAACAGATTTTAAAGATCTAATTTTAAGACTTTGATATCCTTTTACTGTAATGTTTGTGTTGGATTTATTTTATCAATGTGACACTTTGGTGAAACAGTACCTACATGCTTACTCTACTACATACTCAGTGCTTTTGATTAAGTGTTACATTTCTAAACTGTTGTTTACTTTAAAGTCTGTAAAAAAAAAAAAAAAGCAAAAAAAAAAGCTGTTACGTTATACTTGAATTTGCACAAAACGTTTCCACTGTGCCAACCCAAAACCGATCACAGCGGTCACTGTTCGAGCCAATCACAAACTCTCATGCAAGCTACGTGCGCACAAATCAGTGAGAACAGTTGGCTTTTTTCTTTTGTTTTTGTTTTTGTCAGTGTGAAATTCCCCCTTTTTGTTGCGAGGCTAATGTTTCATGCACCGTAATTGATTTTGAAAGCTTTTAGTATTTTTCAGGACTGGCTTCAAGGAACTCTAATACTAAACCCTGTGTGCACACCGACGAAGATGCAGCGTTTTTCACAGCGTTCCCACTTGCTTTTCTTCAATCATGTTCAATATTAATGACCCAATGAATAAAGCTTGTAACTTTTATAGAACCCGAGCCAAAATATTTCCAGGTTAAGTAGCTCATGATGCCTCTCTGTCCTCGCTCTTCCCTGTAAATATGCAAAAGCAAACAAATGTTTGTTTTTCATGTAATTCAAAGTACGAGACGTTCTCAGTTTGTACATTTGGTCTGCTTAACAAACAAGTTGTCTTAGATAAGTGTTTACAGTGCTTTGAGAAGATTTTAAGACTCCACACTTTTTTTTTAATTTTCAAGATTAAAAAAAACAAAAACCCATCAATATACAATAAATTTCCCATAACCAAGTAAAAAGCATGCCAGATTTTTTTCCCCCCAAAATTTGTCTAAAAGTAAATCACAAGTATTTGATTTTCAAAAGCCTTTAGATCTTTTACTCAGTGCTCTGCAGAAGTTTTGTTGATAGCTTTAAAAGCTTTTTATCTGTTTGGCCAAGTCTACAGACTTTGCACACCTGGATAAAGGCAGGTTATTCCATTTTTCCAGGCAAATCCTTTCAGGCTTTATCAGATTGGATAACTGCCATCTCTAGCTCTCTCTACCAGTGTCATGAGCGTCACATCTGGGTTCTGGCTCAGCCGCTCAAGGACAGTCAGTGGACTGAAGCCACTCTGGCTTTCCCATCTGTGAAGATAACGTCTGAAACTGTTGACCATTGGGCGCTCGGTCACGACCTGGATGAAGGCCCTTCTTGCTGGGTTTCTCTGTTTGGCTGTGGGGCGAACTCCAGGAAGAATCTTAGAGTTTCTACAATTTTTCTATTTCACAAGTGACAGCTCGAGAAACAGTTCTATACTTTTGTCACTATTTAAGCCTCGCCACAATTTTATCTAAAAATTATAGAATTCTTTGAATCCACTGGCTTGGTTTTTAATCCTGACATGGAGTGAACTGTGGGACCTTTTACTGTTTATGCTTCTGTATAAGGGTTAGAGTGAAGAATGATGGAGGAAAAATACAGCAATTCAAAGTTAAATTACAATGAAATAATTTGAAAAAAGTGAAAACATCTGAAGACTTTGAGTCCAGTTTGAACAATTTGCATCACGGCTACAACGCAAATTAGGTTCAGACCCAGTAAACAGTGAAGCTGAAGCTCACCGTTTGATATTTTTTGTGTGATATAGTTTTTAAATCCATGATTATTTGCTAGAAATTAAGAGCTGGTTCTTAAATGGCAGCTTAACCTGAGCTTGAGGTAAATTTAGGATGCGTTATTCCCCTCTATCATTTTCTAGTTTAACAAGGTGACCAAACTAATGATGCATTCAAAGAGCCACCGTGAAAAAGAAACCAGACAGAAACCAAGAAGATTTTCTGATTATTCTTTAATTTTGTGGTATTTTTGGCTGAAAGCTTAACTTTGCAGTTCTAACTCAAGGGGTATGTCCGCACTGATTAATACCAAACCCTGACTCGTGTGTATCACAGTAAATATAATGTCATTTACATGTTTGTGACTTCCAGTGTGGAGCAGAATATATTCTGACAGTTTACATTTATAATTTCAGCAGTTATGAAGATGTATTAGCCAAAAATAATAATGTGCAACTAATTTAAAAAAAAAAAGAAAAAAATCACAAAGATGCATGCAACAGTAACAATATGGAGTCACTATGAACTTAAAAAGTGCTTGAGGTGAACCTGAATATTTCACAAGTATGACAACAGCTAAGGCAGTCTGGCAGTCCTAGTGCGCAGCAACAAGTATCAATGTCTGGATAGGGTTTGTGTGAGCTGAGCTTTTTCATTTTAATTAAAAAATTTTTTTATTTATTTAAATAAATAAATAAATAAAGGGCTCCATAAGTTACAATCCCCTTAGTGATGACGTGATTTGACCAGACCATGGCAAGTAAAAGTCCCAATTTTGGTTTCTGTATGGATGAAATGATCATACCCACAAGTTAGTTGTGGAAAACAAAGTCTCCAAGGAGTTTAACAGTCTCCGTTATTTACAAAATGACACCGGGAGGCAGCAGTGCATCGGAGGACTACGACTGCTAGCACAAAGAGACATGCTTGCTTCTTTGAAAAACTCCCAGCCACTACTGACTGAAGTTACCACTATCGGATTAGGCTGTCTAATCATAGCCATTCAATTCTTATATATGAAGTTTTTCGAAACATTTTCTTTCTTTTTTTTTACGTTTATTTTTAAATTATCATTATTGTTATAAAAGATCAGAAGAAATTACGGGTATTGGATTTATAAAATATCTAGATTTGAGCTGAAAACCCATTTTTCTGGAAGAATCTGAGCTAGCAGTTATGAAAGCAAACAAAAAACTGTATTGCAAGCCATTTAAACTCCATAAAACCATACAAACTGCTTATAGTGAAGGTTCCCCATATACAGCAAGAAACACTGTGAACTGCCTTTTCTTTCGGCTGAAATGCCATTTCTAAATGACCAACACAATAAACACCTATGCAAGCGCTGACGCAGGGAGCCTGAAGCTCTGCTGTAGGAAGCAGCTCCTTTTTTTGGCAGCACAAACAGAAAACAGCATATTCTGTAAAATATTACTGTGCCTCCTATTGCTCGAGGTCCAAATGAGTGATTTGTCTATGTTTCAATCATAAATAAAATGTTGCAGACTAAAAATAAAAGACTACAGTACACTGTACTTCATTTCTAACAGGAAAGAAAAATGGATGTTTCTTCTATCATCCACTAAATAAATACACCTAAAATTTGAGCAAGGACACAGAAACATCCAAAATAAATACAGGTGAACTACAAAACCCAACCAGATAAAACATGTATGTGTGAACATACAACTGCCTTTGTAACCCCAAAGGGAGCCCCCTTATGTCATGCCATTTCTATAAGAAAGTTTAAAGGCTCTGAGACGTCGTACACACTTCCACAGTGACTGCGCACCTGTCACCGCTACCACCACAGCTAGGGCCGGCAGCTAACATGCAACTTCACTTTCTACCATCGACACGAGGAGAGAAGGCACATCGTTCCCAGCGGCATAATCTCCCACTGGCTGTGCTGTACCCAAAGAGATTTCTTCACAAAGTGGCCAGATTGGATAAATTACACACTTAGGTAAAATACATTATTGTAAAGTCTGTAAAGAAACACTTTCTCCTCTCCGACAGTCCTTATTTTCCTCTCTGACGCCCAACCAATCGATGCAGTTTCTCACAGTTTTCCAGCCTCATTGTCTCCGCCTTCTGCTTTAAGCGGTCGTCTCGGTACAGCTGTCCGAGGTTTGCCAAGTCTGATTCTGCAAAGGAAACAGAATGACAAATATGAAGCTGCAGCAGACTGATAATGTAGCTTACCATAAACAGAGAAATAGATGGAAACAGTTAGTTTTATCCTGCAGTCAGAAACACTACTAAAGATCGAGAGCAGGACCCAAAAAATACCCAAAAACTGCAGTTCCTCAAATGGTCACTTGAGGCTGGCTACAAAAACTTTCTTTATAACAACTGTAAAGGAGATTCATTTCTATACCACCTGCTAAAGGCTTTCAGTTATGAATGTTGAGGGGTGTGGCTGCTTTAGTGACAGGGAAGTACAGGCACAAGCATCTAAGTATGACTGATCAGCATCACCTAAGCTAATCTGATTCACTGCCCTGAACCCTCTTGACCATGTTTTTGCTGTTGGATCATTTTAATAGTCATCTGACAAAAACAACAACAATGGATTTGAATGTTGTTAAGCCTGCTCTTAGTTTTTGTCTCTGTGAAATGTATCTTACATGTCAGCACTAATTAGCAGGACTCTATGTCTCTGCGAGGCATCCGCGCAGTCTATAGATGCACCAAGCTAGCTAGCATTAGCTACGTCAATCTTTTATCTACAGCATGAGAGTGTGGCTGAAACTGGGAAGCAGGTACAATCCTCAACCAGTAAAAATCTCTGCAGCTGTTGAATCATCGCACAGATATGGAAATTTAGTCCCATTTTCAATTTGATTTATATAGTTTTAAATCACAACAACAGTTGCCTCAAGGCGCTTTTATATTGTAAGTTAAGACCCTACAATATTAGAGAAATAAATTAATTAATTATTTAGCTGTGTAGCCTTAAGAAAACCACTTATCCCCAATCAATGGACTCCCCCCTGCCCCGCCCCCCATTTCCTGATGGCACAGGTATACTCCAAAATGGTAATACCAATGTTAGGCTCAAGGTTTGAAAGCATGGCTCAAGAAAGCCCACATAGTTGTCTGACTCTACCATCATCAATCCAAGATTTTGGGGGGGGAGGTAAATGAATGCAACTCTGGATGGAAATAAATGTCTTAACACTGTAAAAGCTTATCGAAATTTATGCCACAGCAAATGTGGGCCATCACCAAAGCTAAAGGCAGTCTAATTAAATATTAAATATTTAAATATAAATATTTAATTAAATATTAAATTAAATATTAAAATATAATTATTATTTTTTTGGCCCAGCAGTTTATACTCCCCATCCAAACAAAGAACCTGCTTGCTTACTTTGCTGTTTTTCTTTCCAGCAGCTGCTCTGCAGGTGTTCAATATAGTCGTTCTCGATGGTTTTCTCGAGCTCCTCCAGTGCAGCGCCACGGTATTCCTTCTCAAAACCCTTGTCTACATAGTATGGTACACCCATGTGCTGCGTTTCCCTGGACACCACTAGCCCCATGGCTCTGAAACCAAAACCAAACCAAATTAATTCAGTGGATTTACAGCGTCAAGCATGTCAGAACCCTTAGGATGGCTAAAAATCACAGTAGTGAGACCCATATGTTGTCGAACAGACTCACGGCTTATAGAAGAGACTGTAGGGTGGGTTAGTGGCCATCATCTGAGTAAACACTGATATGAGGATTAGCACCAACACAGGGAGAAGCTGCAGAAGAGCTGTGAAGGTGTTCTGTGGGAAGATAGAAATCAGTGCAGTTTACAAAGCATGCAATACTGTATGTAGGCTGCAATGATTACGCCGCACTCATGCCAGCGTGGTATTTCTACGTCTTTGGAATATGAGCAGAAACAATCGCTTAAGGGATACAGTCATGTTAAAAAGGAATTCCAGAACCTTTCAGTGCTTTTCTGTAGACTCATGATCAAAGAATTAAAGACGACAACAACAACATAATACTGAGGCTGTTTAACAGGGATTTCTCCTCATGCTTAGTGAGTCACTGACCTGACTCTGATTTTCCTCCACCACCTCCTCGCGCCTTTCATGAGCACGTCGACGACGAGGCTGATAAAACTGAGAGTAGGAGGCTCCCTGGTTGGTGTACACGTGGATATTTCCTGTAGAGAAACACAGTGCTATGGAATCTGCACTTAAACATAAAAAAAAGCATGTAATATACCTAAAATATAGCGGTCAAAATGAACCATAAATACTAATACTGCTGCTCACTGCGTTTTCATTTGTTGGAAGCTCTATTGGAAATATTTAAATTGCAAATTTATTACAAATTGCCCACTAAAAGCCACCTGGAATAGTGACCTTTTCAGTTACCTTCCTCCCGTCATACCTGTGGGAAACCTTCCTCCGAAGAACATGTTGAAGAGCTCCTCGGGGGAAATGTCGGCCTCGAAGTCCCTGTGGAAGCTGCGGTAGTGTCCGTGCCGACTGTGGGTGGATTGCTGGGGTGCGTTCATACTTGCAGACTGATCTCCATACTGATCATACTGCCGCCTCTTCTCTGGATTGCTCAGCACTGCATATGCATTACCTATTGCTGTAGGGAGAGAGGGGATGAAGTCCAAAGCAAAAAAACATAAGCAGCAACAGAGCTGGGAAAAGAGCAAGGCAGCGGATGCAAATAAGCAGCTCCTGTACTAATTGGCCATAGAGGCTTAATAGTGAACAAAATCGGTGCTGATTCTCATGCAAAGAACTACAAAAAACATTTGACTTTAATGTTCATCTTTGGATCAATATCTGCAGTGTGTCTCATGTCTCTCCCTCTGCACCTCACAGTCAAAAATGAATACAAACTGCCTAAAGAAATACCAAAAAAACATTTAAAAGCTGCAAAAACTTAAAGCCCTGATAAAATCCATTTTAAATGAGACACTACCTGCACGAGGTTTCAGCTGCTGAGCGGACCACAACCTCTAACTTTGGTGAGCTTTCATAAATTTCTGCATTTGGTAGAATACAATGAAGTGGGCAATAAAAGCTCGTTTTGCTTTTTTATCGCCAAAGCTCGTACCTTTGAAAGCATCTGTGGCTCCCGGAGCAAAGTTCTTGTCAGGGTGAAATTTCAGGGCCAACTTCCTGTAGGCCTTCTTCAAATCTTCATCGCTGGCACTTTTGTGCACACCGAGAATCTCATAAAAGTCCTTACAATTCTTTATCCTACAAAAGGGGAGAAAAATTTGGACCACTTCTTTCTGTTACTGCATATCTGTTCCGTTTTGAGTAAAACATAATACTTAGTCAAGAGGCATGTTTTGCCAACAAAGCATTGTTTTGTAGGATGGACACCAATCAATAGCGCATGGTTAAGCTTTGATGAGGAGCATATAACTAAGAATCTCCATGTTACTGGGAATCTCCATAGAGTTTTAGAAGGAAAATACACTATATTGCCAAAAGTATTTGCTTCTCTGCCTTCACACGCTTATGAACTAGAGTGAAAAACTATTCTTAATCCATAAAACTTAATATGTTGTAGGCACACCCTTTGCAATATCTTCAACTCTTCCGGGAAGGTTCATGAGTGTTTAAGGGAATTTTTGACCATTCTTCTAGAAGCACATTTGTGAGGTCAGACACTGATGTTGGACGAGAAGGCCTGGCTCAAAGTCTTCACTCTAATTCATCCCAGACGTGTTCTAACGGGTTGAGGCCAGCACTCTGTCCAAGCCAGTCAAGTTCTTCCAAAACAAACTTGTTCATCCACGTCTTTATGGATCTTGCTTTGTGCACAGTCATGGTGGAACAGGGAGGGGTCATGCCAAAACTGTTCCCACAAAGCTGGGAGCATGAAATTTTCCAGAATGTGTTGGAATACTGAAGTGTTAACAGTTCCTTTGACTGAAACTAAGGATTTCTGACAATCCCCAAGCCCAGACTTGTCTTTTGGATTGCCAAAAGAAGAAGTGCAATTTGTCACTCCAGTGAACGCATCTCCACTGCTCTAGAGTCCAATGGCAGCGTGCATTATGTCACTGCATCTGACGCTATGCATTGAGCTTGGTGATGTAATGCCTAGATGCAGCTGTTTCCATGGAAACTCATTCCATGAAGCTCTCCGCACATTGTTATTGAGCTAATCTCAAGGCCACAAGAAGTTTGGATGTCTTTAGTGATCGACTCAACAAATAGTTGTAGACCTTTGAGGACTCTTCGCCTCACGTTACATGGTCCCCAAGTGTCCTTCCACTTCGTGGCTGATTAGCTGTCATTCACAGTCACACAGCTGACTGCTGAATATTTAGTAAGGAGGAAATTTCATGACTGGGGTTGTTGCACAGGTGGCATCCTATCATGGTATCATGATGGGATTCACTGAGAAAAAAAACATTTTTAAATAAATGTTTCGAGTAGTGGTCTTCATGCATGAGTGTTTGATTTTATACACTTATGGCAATGGAAGTAACTGGAACACCTGAATTCAATTATTGGAATGGGTGACTGAGTCCTCTCACCCTATGGCAGGCAGAATGGCGGTACAGTGGTTAGACTGTTGCTTCACAGTAAGAAAGTCATGGGTTTAAATCCAACATCTGGCAGGGGCCTTTCTGCTCGAAGTCTGCATGTACTCCCCATGTTTGCGTAGGTTTTCTCCGAGTATTCCGGCTTCCTCACAAAGCCCAAAGACATGCAGTTAGGGGGGTTAGGTTAACTGGTGATTCTAAATTGCCCATAGGTGTGAATAGCTGCATGAATACTTTTGGTAAAAATAAACAAGAGCTCTGTTACCAGGAATCTCTATAGATTTCAAAATGAAAATATGCAGGATCTCGCTGCAAAGGGACAAGATTTTTGGTATTGGAAATGTTCTGTTTTCTGACTGAGTAATCATACTTGAGAACACTTCACCTGCCAGGTAAACAGTTGTAAGCCAAGGAGGATTTTATTTACCAGAAATGCAACAATTTACTTAAATTCACGTGCGTTTGCAAATAAGACCAATTGATGGCAATTGAAATGAATATAGAAGTTTAAAATAGTAAACAGTCACCTGAGAACCCCTTGGCGCTGCTCCTCGGTGTAGCTCTTCTTCTCGTCACCACTTGCATTATTTGTTTCACTGGTTCCAATGTCCTCATCTCGCCATCCTGTCGGTGGGGGCACGTGGTTTGTTTCTGGAGCGGCACCGCCTCCATTTCTCAGTATGGCATCTATCAGCACTACAAAACAGCAGCAACAGTTGACAATCAGCTGAAAATCCAGATAAAGGGGAAAAAAAGGGAAGAAAGAAGATGACGCATGTAATTAAGAGGTACATGTAAGGTAATTTATCTCTAAGACTCCAGGGGGAAGGAAGGCCATCTTTCCGGCTGAAATTGATGTTTTAAAAATGAAGGTGCTGTTAGTGGAATCCCTTCAAAATCTGCCACAGAGTTTTAATTGGAGAACTTGAAGGTCACAGTGTTTGATTTACAGTGTTTCTTACCTTGTTGATCTTGGTATTTTCTTTCATCTGTATGTGAGTAGGGTGACATTACCTGTGCATCATGCATAATGCTGCAAGATGGGCTGTCGTACACGTTATGTTCAATGAGCTTAAAGTAACAGCAGCATATATTTAAATATATTCAAAGATTTTTTTTTCTAAACACAACGCTGCCCCATAGTTTGAAGCCCCAAAGCAGCATGCCTCAATATATAAAAAATATCAATATATAAAAAATATCAAAGGTAGGTGGCGAGTCCTAATCTAAAATAGCCGTTCTGTGCATCCACCCATCCATCTAAATATATATTTACTACAGTTTATTGGTTCGAATGAGTGAAGTCCTAGGACGAGGTTAGCAAATAATCTGGCCATGACTGCAGTATGCGCGTCAGCTAATTTTACCTCTGGCCCGGGTGCTGGGGTAAATGTTCTGCGCCTCATATAGCAGCTGCAACGCCCGATCTTTCCGTCCTGACCGTAAACACAGCTTGGCCTTCTCTATCAGCCGGTCTGCTTCTTCTTTGTCCATGTCAGCGGTATTGGGCTATTTAGCGGAGCAAGTCGCTGTCTGCCCAGGTTTGTCCCTGTACACTGAGCGTCAATATCATATGGCAAAGCGGAGCCGCTTCAGCTAACGTTAGATAGCCGACTAGCTTTGGTTACAGACAGCAGCTGCGTAACGTTAGCAAGGCGCAATCCTGCAGTCACTCAAAGTCCTTCTCTCTATCCGACTAGCAGACGGTGGCTGTGAGGCTGCAAACAGGCCTGCAGCTTCGCCATCATTTAAGCTGAGAGTCTTGAAATTGACTGTTTTTCTGTTTTATTGGCGTTTAAAGAGCCACCTTATCAAATTAAAGGGATCTCTCCGTCCAGTGATGGACAAGCGACAGGGGCGAGACCGTGGTGGCGTCATATCCGGTGTAATAAGGTTTAAAATGTGCCTTTAAAAACATGTAAGTGTATATATACACACACAAGGAAAAGCTTCTGAAAAAAATAACTTCTGGTAGTCGAGCTTTTTGATTAATCTGCATTCTGAGTAAAATCCCATCTCCCTCCGGCATGGTTAACAAATGGGACTTACTAAACTTGCTCAAGTGTTAAAATTACCATACAATGAACTGTAGGTTGTACTGAACAAAAAAAGGCTCAACACACAAAATTACATATAATTGTCTTTAAGTCTGAGACAATGGCTCACTATCATGATTGCTTTTGTTTATGGCATAAAATAAGGCACACTTAATTAAATGTCAAGAAGCGTAATCAAATACTTTACTGTACATACAGTACTTTTTTTAAATCTGGTTCATAAAGATAAATAAATTGACTTCAGCATTCTGGAGCACTGACATAAAAAGGCATACTGAGAATCTTCCTAACATTTGGAACAGCTTTACTGTACTTTAACACATTTTACAGTAATGAGCTGTTTTTGACAACATGGCAACCAAATATTTGATATAGTATTATATAGTTTCTATAGTTTAGATTATTCTACACTAGAGTAATGTAATGTTTTTTCAGTAGAAACATGTAGATAACAGTGGGTACACTTTAAAATAACAGTCTTAAACTGGAAAATTAAAGTTTTTACAGAAAATCTTAACAGTAAATTACTGTTATGGTGATAAAGTATGCCTTTAGGATTGGACCTCTTCTTGCTTTCATAACTGCTTTAATTTTATGTTGTACAGATTTCAACAAGGTGCTTGACATATTCCTCAGAGATTTTGGTCCATGTTGACATGACACGATCACACAGTTCCTGCTGATTTGTCGGCTGCACATCTATGATGTGAATACATTACGGTTATCGAGGTATGAACATGGTCAGTAACAATTCTCAGGTAGGCTAGTGTATGAATGATGCTCAGTTGATATTTAGGGGCCCAGTGTGTGGAAAGAATATCCCCTACAACACTGCATCACCAGCAGGATTGAGCCTTGTTTTCATGGTCATGCCAAATTCTGACCCTACCATCTGCATTTTACAGCAGAAATTGAGATTCATCTGACTACGCAACATTTTTCCACTCTTCTGTTGTCCACTTTTGGGGAGTCTGCATGAATTGTCTTCCAGATATACCTAATGAAACTTTTAAAAGATTTCACAGGTTAAAATGTACTTCCACGGTTGAGACGTAAAAAAAATGACATCACACATTTTGTTCATGCATATTTTATTCAAGAGTAAAAAAATGTGATTTGTCCCATAGGGCATGCTTACAATGTGTGTATTATTTAGGAGGTCAAATGCCCAAACATATTTTGATAGATAATAATAATAAAAAAATGCTGCAAGATAAAATCCATTATATTTGTTTGTTGAAATATGCATGTAGACCATACAAGACCCAGAAACAGAGGAAGGAAAGTAACCATAAGCTAAATTGTAACAATAATAATATCTGCAGTAAATATAACCAGAGTACAATGTTTCCTGTTAAATGTAAGTGTGACACATGATTTTCTTTGTGTCCAGTTCATTTACATCTGAAAACCATGCTATCATGCTTTGGCAGCCTGAAAGTTGCTTTTCACTGAGATTATATTCATTCACACTACTGAACATGTTCTGTACATCAGTACAACAGAAAAAATTTAAAACACAATGCGTAACACCTTAGAAGGGCATCTCTGCATACAATAAAACTAATATAAAATTAAAAGCAGTGGTAATTAATAACAGAATGAAAAAAAAAAAATATGGACCAAATCAACTAAAGGAAGCCTATTTATAAAATGTATAAAACAAGACAAATAAAACTAACAATAGAATTTCAAAATAAATAAATTTAAGTTTACTATTTGAAACACAACGATCACAATTATAATCTCACATAACAATTAGGAACTTAACTGCATGCATTGATGCGTTCCATACCATAGATGCTGTGTGTAAAAATCACTTTTTGTTCATCCTTAATTCACATACCTTTATCATTAAATAGAAAGATGGAATATAAAGTAGAAAAAATATTGATGTACGATAGGAATTTGTAGAAATGTATATAGTAGGTGTTGGGTGTGACTCTCCCAGATTTCGAAGTGTTTCTGCTTAAACTTAGTTACTTACTTACTTATTGTTGGCCATGGGGATCTATTTCATTGAGATCCCATTAAAGATTTTCTCAGCCTGCTTCCCTACTCTACTTAAATTAGAAAAAACAGATTAACAGATTCATGTATTTAATGTCCAACAATTTGATATCCATTAACTAAATTCTGGTCAGGATTCGTCATCAAAGCAAATCATGTCAATATGTTTCAGTTTAGCTCCAAGCCTGCTTGCTTTAAGTGACGCAATGGTGTGGCTTTTAGAGAAGCTTTCAACAACACATTTGCAGAATTTCTTCATCGTATACAGTTCAGTGTGTGGCATGAAATCTCACTGAATTTGCAAACTCAAAGGGCGCTGGTTTCATATTTGACTGCACCAACTATTTTATCTTTAGCAATAAGCAGGTGAGAAATATTGGGTGGTGTCTGATAGCAGGGTACGTCCCACAATTTAAAAACCTTTCTTCTGAGGTCCAGAAATTAGTGTTAATTCCACAATGTTGGCAGTCATAGCGATGGAGAAGAGATGAAATACCCGTGACACTAAGCATCCTTCAGCAGAGAATGCTCAGGTGTAAAATGTCCCAAAAAGTAACTGTATAATTTTTTGCCCTTTTCTCATGTGAAATGTGTAAACAGACAGTGAAGAGAAAGTAAATAACTCTGATACAAGCACATAAAATAAAACCCTCTGAGATTCACCTACAAATGTTGCACTTTCTGAACTTCTTGGGGTAGTGTGACGTTTTCGGACTGTATGTAATTTTTGATACTGGGATATCTACAGTAAGAGGTGGAATAAAAATTTCACAATGCTCCTTTCATCCCCCTCCCTTTTCTTCCCACATCCCCTCCAAGTTATGTCTTGCTAGGAGACGGCTGACAGCGAGGAAGGTGAGGAAAGGAGCAGTGCTGGAGATTACGGAGACATACGCAAAGTGGAGTTTGATCTTTGGTGGCTGGGCCAAAGCACCCTGTCCTCTTTCCCATGCAGGACAACAGCTTCTTACCACAAGGTAAATCAATAAATTAAAGTTCAAAAGTAAGATTGCACTGCAGGTTTGAAGAGGTACGCATTTTGCTTTTTTATTCTTTCTTTCTTTCTTTCTGATGAAGTGGTGTGATCTAATACTAGCAAAACATGTAGGTAAACAAGATCGTTTTCCTCATCAAGTGAATTTGTGAGTGACTCATAATAAACACCTTATAAAACAGTTAAAATGATTTGTGAGGCATGGATACTGCAATTATGTCTGCTGTCAGGCCCTGTGATGAAGGAGCGGACACGTGTCAGCGCTTAAAACAAAACAACCCCCAACAATTCAGTCTGTAATTGAATTGAGAAAGGGAACAACAGGCAGACACAACTTTCAATCACTTGACTTTTTTTTTCAGTCGAGCTGAAGCCTGCTCATCTCTCCTTATGCCTGCCCTTTGCCGTGAACCCAACTCCCCCCTCCCCCAACCGTGCAATGACATAGTGTCATGAAAGAAATGACCTTTTTGCCATTTTAGATTTGCTGCAGATTTCATTTTCTATCTGAGGGCCTGTTTTATTTTATGTTCAGAGGCCTGAATTCAGGATTTAGCAAAGTTCTTGCTGCGCAGCCACCGGCAGTTCTGAGGCTCAGACAGCACATCACTGGATGTTGCTGTTGTCTTCTGTGCCGTTTGCCTCTGACATATTCATCTTTCCAATGGAGTGACCCACATGGTTCACCCCATCTTTGCGAGGAGGCATACGCTCATTGATGCGGTCCAAGCCCTTTGCCTCCTCAAAGCTGGTGATCTTGTGCTGGGGGGAGAACCCACGGATAGCTGAAAAACACAAATAAAGGGATCAGGATCTTCACGTAACTCCGCAGTTCCAGAGTGTTCTTAATATGATACATACCCTCCCAAGACATGAACTGCTGCTGTGATTTCCCAGGGATTATAACTAATGAAGATGTGTAAATTCAGAATGTGAGTCGTATTAGGAATCAGTGAGCTTATTTCATTAAATGGCTTGTATTTGTATAGTGCTTTACTTAGTCCCTATGGACCCCAAAGTGCTTTATACTACATTCAGTCATTCGCACACTGGTGATGCTAAGCTATATTGTAGCCACAGCTGCCCTGGGGCGCACTGACAGAGGCGAGGCTGCCAGACACTGGCGCCACTGGGCCCTCTGACCACCACCGGTAGGCAACGGGTGAAGTGTCTTGCCCAAGGACACAACGACCGAGACTGTCCGAGCCGGGGCTCGAACCGGCAACCTTCCGATTACAAGACGAACTGCCAACTCTTGAGCCACAATCGCCCCTAATTAATGGATTAGTATACTCTTTTTTATTAAAGTGCGCATGGTCACATGCTGTTGATATAAACTAATCACTCATCTCTGCAACTAACAATAGTGACATGGCAAGCATTCCTCATGACAGCTGCTTTCTTGTAGTTAAACTGCCCTTCCCTCAACTGATGTTCCTTAGACCTCAGTCACACAGGCCTAGAGACTGGTCAGCAACCCCCTGACAACCTCTGGTTACTAGGGAAAATCATGACTGGTGAGTGGGTGCCACTAGATGAAATCAGTCACAAAGATGGTCTCTGCTGTTTGCCTTAAAAGTGTGTTTTGCTGCTGAACCCAACATGTTTCCAAAGGTAAATTTTCGTAAGCAAACGGCCTACGTTTCCTGTTTGCATTACAGCAGTAAGTGAGTCTTTGCAGACAATTTAACATCTTCCATGCAAAGTACATGTAACCGCAGCAGTCAGCTCGCAGCAAAATCAGTATAATACAAAGAAGGTTTTCTATGCAGCACTGTATACACCTTGGCAACCAATGTCACCTAGCGACAGCAAGTAGCTTCCTGCAACTACTTGTCAGCCATTCAGGGAATAGACATTTTTCACTAGCAACCAGTGGTTACCGTTGAGTCAGCTACTGGTCCTTAGGCAAACACCAGCAAACACTCACTGGTAGTTGTCAGGCAGTTTCCACCCAGTTGCGAGGCCTACAGACCTAGAGGATTAAAAAAAGGTCTACAAAGTCTACAAGTCTGCATGTTTGTTACTTCAAGCTGTGATATACCTCTTTTTTAAATAATCCAGTCATAAACTGCATGGTAGAGAAAGTGACTTCAGTCAATGGTTTGTAATCTTGCCCTTTTTTCTCAATAAAACGAACACCACTTGCTACAATGTCCCTTGTCAGTCATCCTGCTACTTTAGTTTTGTTTAAAGTGCACAAATAATGTGTCGGATAAACAAAGCTGTAAATCTCTCACTCTTCGTTCATGAGTTAAGATTACCTCAGGAACTCAGACACAGGGGTGCATATTTCATGTTGATGTGCTGGGCCGTTTCTTGTTTTTCTGCATGCAACACTTTTTAGTACCAGATGGAGGCCATTTACAAGCCAAACCCAAAATAATGGGCTTTAGTCATGCATCTCTTAGCAGCACTTGACTTTGCAGTGTTTTCATTTATTATGAATATATATCCCTTAAAAAGTAATTCCTCTCTTTTAAGTAGTGTTTTTCCCTTTCTTGCCCACTTTCTAATTACTAAATGCAAATGTATGCTGCAGTCACTGTGGATGCTTATCAACGTCTTTTCATCTGTCCACAAGGAACAGGAATACTGCATTAGGTGTGAAACAGTTCCTTCCAACCTTAGTGCACTGACTCAAGAGTTACCGTACATGAACATGATACCACACCAGCCCCCCACCCAGCAAACACTGCCAGTATTTCCCTGCGATAAAAGAGTCTACATTACACACAACTGTGTTAAAATCCAGCTCACGGTCCTTTATAAAGTTCCATCTCTTCTAAAAGTTTAAATCCAATCATCTAGTTGGTTTTTCTGTTTAATCTAATCTCTGCAAAGTAAAGTGCCAGCCATACCAGATTAAAGAGTTATAAGAGTGGAGGAATTATTTTGTGGGCTGTTGTGCACATGAAAATGTTAGTGGCAGGTGGCCCCTACTCCAGGAGAACCTGATGATATACTGAGAGGGGTGGGAGATGGGTGGGGGTTTACCTTCTCCGTCCTCATCATGCGTCTCGATGGCTTCAATGGCTTCAATGGTGGCTGAGGGGGGAGGAGGGGATCGGGTTACTCCTGATTAAGCCATGCAAATGTAAAATGCAGCCCCAGCGAAAAAGGCAGCTCGTGTTAGGCCGGATGAGATATTGGCAATGCAGCCAAACTCAGAGGAACGCCATGCATTAGTACTGAGAGAAATACTGTCAATCTGGGGTTAGAAAAACTGTATGAAAAATTATTAAGACAGAGGCATGAAGAAAGAAACTGTGAGGGACAATTAGATGGCAGAAGTAGTAGGCTGAGAAAAACAAAATATATATATATATACATATATTAGATAAGATGACAGAAATAACTTGTAGTTGCTTAGCACTATATTCAATTCCTTTGTTTCAAAATAATGGATAAAAAGCCTGTTAGGTGGCATCATTGTAATATTTCTAAAAGATTATAATACTTAGTTTTGAGAGTTTCATCTCTGTTTTCTTAAATTAATTGTTAAATGTATAAACAGTCTGGCCCCAAAGTGTATTCCTACCAGGGGCGTAATTTCCAGGGGGGTTAGGGGGGTTATGACCCCCCCACCACCAATAATCAGACCCAACCATTTGATTTAATTGCACGCTGTAAATCTTTACAGTCCTTCATGGGCATAAAAGCCCAAAGAGGGACATTGTTTTGGAAATAAGTAATGTCTATAAACAGGGGTGCACCAGCGTTTGCGTACATAAGATTTTCTGGAGGAGGACAGACATTTGTTTAGAACTTTTAAAGATGTCGAAGAAGCAAGCTCCTTTAAGCAGTTACTTTGGTGTTCCTCCACCTCCAAAGAAATGTCAGGAGTCCGAACCGCAAAAGAAGCGCGTATTCTCTGAAAAGTGGTTGCAGGAGGTGAGCTGGCTTCAAACAAATGATGAACGCACAGAGATGTGGTACAGAATATGGCGTGAAAATCCCACTCTAGTGGACAAAAACACTGCCTTTTATATGTACGCAAACGCACGTTGCAACTTCTTATCTGGTGCGCGTCTTTGATTTTGACAGCGCATGTGCACCTGCGTCTTTGATTTTGACAGCGCATGTGCACCTGCGGACCACTTATGTGCACCCCTGTCTATAAACTTTGTTTGCATCACATCAGTTTCGAACAAAATAAATAAATAAATGAAATAAAAGTGGTGTGCTGCTGTGAATGAGTTTTTCTGCCACCTATAAATAAGTCTCAAAAAAGCACAGCAGCTTAAATGTTAGGTCTGAACTTTGAATTCAAGACAACTTGTTCTGAGCACTGATGCAGTTGTCTTGCATATTTGTATGACTGTCATCATGTGAAACTATTAAAAAAACTAGAAGACTGGACCTTTACGTTAACTTAGGCTCTTCAGTTAAGAACGTCAGTAAGAGGCTAAAACAAAGCTAACTTAATTTAAGGTAGAGAAGAACAAAAGGCAGAAGAGAGACAGTTTGAGAGATAAGAGTCATGGAGGGGACTGATGTCGGTCATGAAGAAAATGATGGCGAACAGGCTTAGGCCCAGCCTCGTACTCACCACTCTGCAGTGTCTGTCTGCCTCCAGAAAGAACCCCGCTTGGCAGCATGCCAGTGGGCGTCAGGCCCTTAAGCGTCAACACATTTTCACTCTCCTCTCTGCAGGACAGACAGAGGCCAGCAAACAGATCAGAAAATGCAGCTAAACGATTTTACTGGATGTCCCCACTCTCATAACAGTAGATATACATACAGAGTGCACTCTAGATTGGAAAAAAATATTTTTTTGGAAATCATACCTCTACACACGTGTAAATAATGTACCTGAGAACAGAGAACATTTTGGCCATCTTCCCGATAGCGCGGATCTTGTTTTTGATCACTTCCTTGCGTTGTGCAGCTGCGTTGGCTGCAAAGGAACATGTATACGGTCATTAAAGGCTTTCTGAATAAGAGATGGTGTCATAAAGCTTCACAGTGCATGAAAAACTTGTTTGAAGCCTTTAGACACAAAGAATGTTCTGTTAATTATCTGTCACCTGATAATAATGTGTGATATTATAATAGGTCCTAGGTCACTGTCATGCTTTACAGCGAGCTTTCTCAAGTTTTCAAAGCATTTTTTAGCGAGCGTTCATATAAATATGCTCAAACCATTTGAGTACATGTGATGGGTTTTTTTTGCTGGCTAATAGCTTTTTAGCTGTGAATTTAAACAGCATAATGATGAGCTGTAAAGGAATGAAATGTCCAGTAAATTCATTCCTTGCTAGAGTCGTGGGCTGCATAAAATCATAAAATGTCACTAAAGGCCAGCATTGACCGCCACTGTCCACATTTCACTGGGAGATTTACAAAAGGGCGACAAATCAAAGAAAGGCCTCAATCCTCGACCCCTACAACGAGAGGTTTTATTATGCTGTGAAGGTGCATTTTGCTGGCATGGTTTGGGTCCACTTGTCGCATTCTAGAGAAGGGTTGCTGTAAATCAATACGCAGCTGCTCAGAGTCATCACCTTCATCGTATTGACAAGTTTAAAAATAGTGTAAAACTGCAATGGCCTTAACAGTCTCCACATCTTCAACCCTTTTCTGGAGATTTAAGATTGACATGTTAGGGCATTTTCACACCTGGAATTCGTTTACTGTGGTTTTACTGTGGTCTAAATCAGTTGAAGAGTTTGTAAACTTGTAGCCTTTAACCTGCACTTTGGTTTCTTTTAACACAGAGAAAACTAAAAGCGACCTGCATTACCTCAATACAAACCACATGAGGACATTCAGTCCACTTATTGGCCAGATGTGTCTAGGGTGGGACTACGAAAAGTAAAAGCAGGAAAAAGCCGCTGTGTTCTGGACTTGTGGGAAACTCTTTGAATTTACCTTAATTTCAAGGCTTGTTAATACACTTTGTGTGCACTGCACCTCTATGACATTCTGCTGAAACACAGAACGCAAAGTTTACCTGGCTATAGGAAGTCCTTTGGCTCAGCATTCACCCGCTACAAGCAAGTATGTTTGAAATCAGACATACACTACCTCCTCCCCAGCGTCTCTGTGTGGTTGTTTTTGTCCACAAACCTGTGATTACTGTGTTCATCAATCAATGTTAACGTTACCATAATGAGATACAATAGGTTAGCCTTTCCTTCAATATTTCACACATCTGTAGTTTAGTGTATGAAAAGTTTAAATGAACAATAATAAATACTAAAAAATGAAAAATGGCATGTTTATTTACAAAACATCTTACCATCAAAAATCTCATCTTCATCATTCATGAGTTCATCATCAGAGCAAATGCTCAGCACGTTCACCAGCATTTCTGTGACTGGGATAAAAAATAGAGAGTGTAACAAAGGTAAAGTCACTGAGCAATGAGCCGTGGAGAAAACTGACCCCCCCCCAAACAAACCCAGACAAATACAAATACCTTTTTCTCCAACAAACGGCAGAGACCAGGTGAAGACATCCATGAAGTTGGGCAGCCAGTAGGGATGGGGTGAGCAGTTGAACTGTCGGATGTTCATCACATTATTTTCATATTTCAGTACAGCAGCTGTTGGGGCAGGTGAGACACAGAAGAGGAAAACTTTCCATAAAGTCTCATAACATTTTATGGCATTAATATGTAGTTATAGATCTGATGAAGGCAACATAAAATTCCTTTTACATAGATCCATAGAGCAGATATGAAGTATTCATATAAAAGAGAATAGAATTCATTAAATGGTCTAATGAATAATTTAATAAAATTCCATTCAAGTGTATTTATATGACATCAGATCACATAAATGGTTGCCTCAAGGAGCTCAATGAGTGCAAGGTAGGGAGAAAACCCCAATAATCAGATGAACCTCTGTGAGCACGCAGTGATTTAATGGCATGCTGCAGTGGTATATAAATGTGAGAAGAGGTGAGTAGATATGAAATGCTTAGTGTATCATAGGAAGTCCTGCAGCAGTCTGAACCTATAGCAGCATTACTAAGGGAGGGTTCAGGGTCACCTGATCCACCCTAACTGTAAGCTTCATCTAAAAGGAAAGTTTTAAGCCTAATCGGAAAATTAGAGAGTGCATCTGTCTCCCGAATCCAAACTGGGAGCTGGTTCCACTGAAGAAGGGACTAGAAGTTAAAGGCTCTGCCTCTCATTCTACTTTTAACTATCCTAGTACCACAAGTAAGCCAGAAGGCAAAGGGGGGAAAGTGCTCTATTAGGATAGTGTAGTGATACGGGGTCTTTAAGGTATGAAAGGGCCTGATTATTTATAATCTTGTATGTGAGGATAAGGATTTCTAGATTAGAATAGCAAATTTATGTAGATTTCAGATTCAATAGTGCCACTGCTGCCCAGTGAAAGCATGATGTAGCGAGTAGAAAGCCAATATTTAACATATGGTATGTTAAAACTCTAGTGAGTGAGGTAATCATTTGTAAACTTTCCCGCTACATACAAGCGAGTTAGAGTTAAGACACTGCTTGGCACTCTGCCTCTGTCTGTTCAGCTGTGATACACTCTGCTACATGTGTTGCTCACAGCCCTGACAGCACTGTAAACACTGGTAGTAACTTTATTTCTCTGCATTTCCGTTGATGCATAGCAACTACGGCATATCACAGTTGTGATTAAAATCATTTAATGATAATAACTGTGACATAACTGTGTCACCACGACTCAAGCAGTCATAGAATAGTTTTAATCTTGAGTATTATTTGATTTAAATAAGCCTATTGGAGATAAATTTACATACTTTTTTTGTGTTAAAATCCTGCTCCAGAGTTATTAAGATTCAGTGTGAGATTCATTCTGATGTGTCCTCAGAGGAACCATAACATGTTTATACTCAGTGATGTTCAAGAGAGGGGAGAAAAATAAAAGAAAGTCAGCCACTAGATGGCCTAGCAGAGGCAGGGGACTGCTGACACTGTTATATCAGGAGGAATAAAGCCACATGGAGATAGTCAGCAATGCCGACAGTCCCTCCCACGTTCCCCATCTAACATAGCCTATGGCAACCAAGACACAGATCTGAGAACACAAACAAACGGGGCCTCCCTGATGCATTTTTATGCCTGCACACAGCTACATGCAGTTGCACTAACTCGTGCACTGCAGTTTGTATTGTTAAAAACATTTTAGTACGTAAGTCTGAGGAGCCTATTGGCAATCTTTTTAATCAGATGTAGGGCCACGTTTTAAGGTTTATAAAATGCCAAAATGTGCTTCTGATGATCTACAAATCTGTTATTTTTCATCAGTTAGTTACAACCTAGATTCAGCTAAAATGAAAGTGGTGCAGGTGTTCCACTGGAGGAATCTCTATCCTTTCCAGCAGCAGACTTTACTATTCTCTGTTGCAACATTTAATAAACGAACGTGTTCATTCTACATGATGTAATATAATTCGGACCCATATTTGTCATTCTAAATAAAAACAGCAGCAAGAAAGCAACACAATATCGCACACAGGAAAAAAACAACAACAAACCAACAGAACTGCACATGATGATGAAAAATGGGGCCAAAACAGATGAAGAGATATTCTGACCTTTGTTATTGTAAACATCCAGGTAGTTTGGCGCTGAGAAGATGGTAATGAGGGATGGGAATCCAGTCGTCTGACTTTTACGGTACATCCGGTAGCTTCAAGGCCATTACGTGGAGGTGAAGACAGAAGAAAAGCAGAGCATTGCTCTTAAATAGGTAAACATTCATTTGTTTTTGTTTGTGTGCATAGGTGTGTCTTTCCGTGCTTTTTGTAGCGACTACATACCCAGCATCTTGTGCTTCGTGCGCTCGGATTATGGATAATAAGTTATTGCTCTGTAGGAACTCACATACAGCTGGATAACTGAAAGATAGTCAATGAAAACTGTGTTAAGAGGTGACAACAAGAGGTAAAAATAACAGAGTGGTGCAAGCAACAGAGAATGGGAGTGACTTGGTATAATTTTATTTAAGGTGTGACTTACTAATTTCATATCTGGTTTCACTCACCAGGTCTGTCGCTCTCAGATTTCTAAGAATTTTGCACGGGTGATGCAAGTGTGTGAAAAAGCATCTGATATCTACCTGGTGTGATAAAATAAATATATAAAAGCCAGATAGCGGCAGTCAGACCTTCCTGCCTCTCAGCTCCGTCCTTACAGGAAATGTGCTGCTAAAGACTGTGGCTGCTTTGTTTGTCTATGTAGTGCTTCGCAAAAAAGGGCTGCTCCACCTTCGTATCTTTGTGTGCACTGTTCTGTATATCAAAGTTTAATTCCTTATAATCATCTCACTTTATTGAACTGGAAGTGTTTGAGGTATTTCTGTCGACTAGAATTGATATTTTCACTCTGCCATTACTCCAAACATCTCAGAAATTATAACAAATGTGGGGTCTCCCAGGCAGTGTCGATGAGGGAAAAACTATAAATGGACTTAAAGCATCTGCTTCAAACATTTTGGTGCTGGATAAGGTGTCCTCAGAGGTCTTGAAAGCAGGCCGGAGCACAAAAAAGACCGACAGCATATTAGGCAGGAGTGCTCATAATGTTCAGCCTATTAGTGCATGTGTTTCAGCTACAGCTATAAAAACAACAACAACAACAAAAAAAACGAGTATATGAGTATAATCTGAAATGGAACCTACTCGATCCAATCCTTGATTTTACTGTCACACAACCTCTCTAGTTCTGCTTAAGATACGTTCATTTCCAAAAAACAAATTAAAATGTGGCTGTATGCCATAGTGGTATTCCTTATTTGTTTATGTATTTTGTTTTCTAGCCAGATGGACAAGAATATGTCCCATGAAGACTAACAATGCTAACACATGACTTGCAGTGTTACAGTTCAGGCCAGAGTTTCATAGCCATGAATCATGGAGCAGTGCATCAGGCCTCCCTAACACAGGAGGGAGAAATAATGACAAGTGGATCACCTTCAGCTACCAACCACAGTAGGGTACATTTAGCAGCTGTCACCTGAGATTTGTAACACCTGAAAGGTTGTCGTTCAAAAATCACATTATCTCTTCAAACTGAGTCTTGTAGATTTAAAAGAAAAAGAAAAAAGAAAAAAGGATTTTAGAGAACAGTTTAATTAGCCCTTTTAAATGCAGCAATTACTGCCCTCAATGCAACATCACCTCAATCTGTCACTTCTCTAAAAAGTTTTTTTTAAAGTCCTTTGTGATCTCTTTATTTCAGCTGCTGCTTTCAAGAAGTTACAAGAATGATATATTTTAGTCCCTCAGTTCCAGCTACACACCTCGCACACATCGCAAACTAGGCTGTTTCCAGTGTAATTGATTGCCATACACTCTCTCTTACCCTGATGTTCTTCCACTGACCTATCACAGACAACAGCTGTAGATACCGAAGGGCCTAACATTACAAAACAGCTCCAATATATGGACCCCAGATGTTGGTGATTTCAGCTTTTCATACACGAATGTTCACTAAATGCAGTTCTTTTTAACAACTACTAGGGGATGAGGGGTGTAGCTTAAAATGACATCCTGACCTATTGAGGTTTTGTAGACATGTGACCACTAACTTGTTGGCCATTTTGAACATGACAATCATGGCGACAATGTAGGCTCAATTGAATAAGGCATGTCTACAAACACAGCAGTTAAACTATGAGCTGAGCTGTATTAAAACTTGAATAAGTGTAACATTAAAAGGAAACAATTTGTCTTTAACCTCCTAGGACCTGGCGTCCACATATGTGGACATCACATTTTGGGTTATTTAGACCAAAATACTCAATTTTGCTCTACAAGGGCCTGATATCCACTTACGAGGACATTATACTGCCACTGATCTATCGAAATCTTAAACGAATGTCCTCATATGTGGCTCTTATTTTTCTTAGAAACAAAAATCAGGTTAAAAAAAATCTGGTAATTCTTTGTTTTTACATTCAGGTCCCAATCAGCCCAAATATCAAAGAGAAATTAAAAATGCATGCCATGGAAGAGTTCGGGTCTTAGGAGGTTAAAGTAAAAGCTGTGCTTTTTAAAACGTTCACAAGCTCTGAAGCACAAATTTTACTTTGAAGGTTATCCTTCTCCACTTCCAGATCGCCTTGCACTTTTTCAAGTTTTACTACTGCTCGGCTGATAGATAAAGTGTTTGCAGTCAAACATGCAGGCAACCATGGCAATCTACTGGGAGGTTTTTGGTTCACTGCCTTCTTTGCAACTGATTTCACCCAGTGAGAGCCAACAACCTCCGGGAACTACTGCAAACCAATTGGGGAATGTTTCCCTAACAACCAGTGGTTGTACTCCATCTAATCTGGTGAACAAATCTCAAACAATGTGCACATAAAGTCATGGTGTGAAACCTCAATAGAAGTCTAAACAGATTTCGACCTTATGAAAAACTTTGCTGGTGATTTTATGGTCTCAGTCACTCATTTTGGGGCCTGTTGAATAAAACACGAAGTCCATTATATAAAATCTCCTTACTCTAAATGTCAGAACGGGTGTGTTTATTGGCTAACAACTTGTGATCAACAAGTAATTAGCCAATGAACAGCAAGATCAAGCTCTCGCTCATCACATCCAGTTTCAGAACACAAAGACAGCGAAAACGCTCATCTCAGGGACTTAAAATGGGACTTCATTTAATGTGATGTTGGCTACGTCTATGTTGTACTATGTAATATTTATACTGTTAGTTAATCTCTCCACTATGCTTTGATATATAACTAGTTAGCTAGTTTTGTCTAAAATAGAAATATCTTCACTTTCCACTGACAATCGTCAGAAAAGTAGCTGCTTTGAAAAGCTTGATTGAAATTATTAAAAAAATGTAAACATAATCGCTTCAGCGCTTTCATCTTTCTCCGAATCTCTACAACATAACCCTCCCCAGCAACAATCCTCTCCTCCTGCACTTCCCTAAAGTCGCTGCCATCCTTGGACCCATCAAACTTTCAGAAGTGTTTAAAATATTTAAGCCCTCAAAGGTTTGTGCCGGAAGAAACAACAAGGAGACTGCTGTGCCCTAAGCACCTGGCGAAACTATGCCATCCACCATATGTAAGTAGGTCGCACGGGCAACCCTCCTTTAGTGGCCAATATACAAACCACAGGATTAGCTTGAATGTGTTGAAACCCTTTCCCTTATTGCTGCACCGTTACCGATCTGCAAAACGCTGTTCTCAAAAAATGTTATATAACAGATTCTATTAAAAAACACATCCACAATGCATTTCTGCAGTTTTGCATCACACATACTGAAGATTAAGCCTGTTACAGCTGCAAACAGCAGTTTTCTGTTTTGTTTTCTTTCCATGTCGTGTAACAAGATAAAAATAAAGAACTCATCATGCACTGATGTACTTTTTTTTCCTTTTCTTTTGTCCGCTCTATCTATTGATTACTGCAAAGGAAAAGAATACCCACACAATGCCTGCCTGCAGCTCACATTCTTTTTCTTGCCTTTGTGAAAACACACAATAATGTGTCGGTGAGCCTGTGAGTGAGAGAGCGCGAGGAATCTGACAAGTGAGTATGAGCGAAAGAGACCGAGAGAGCGATGGAAGTGGCGTGTTGTGAGTGTGAAACAGAGTTTTTTTCCCATTTCACCTTAGAAAATCCATCTGCCAGGCTGGTGGTCATTAATCTCATTTCCCCCCACTATAAAAGCTATTAAATCATATAAACATATCCATAATCACTTAGCTGACTCACACTTTTCTGATTGCACCTTGGCGCATGAGAAATGTTTAGTTAGTGCTTTGATATCATAATAATAAGACTGACAAGAATAAAAGGCCAAGGTAAACAAACACACGATGTGATGTATTTGCCTATACTTTATGAGACAACAGATTTAATGCAGAACCTTAAATCATATGCAGCATTACTACATCACATTACTGAACAAGATAAGCCTGCACTTATGCATTTCATCCAAGGCTGAAAAATGAAGTCAATGTACAAGTGCCAAGAACTGCAATTCATCAAAGGTTACTTGAGGAACAAAAAAGGACCTGCCTGCAACAACAACAAAAACAACAGAAGAAAACAAAAAGAAGCAAATTTCCCTGTATGTGATAACTGTATCACAGAAAAGCCAAAGGCAGGCATGCTGTTCCAAACTATGGGAAAAAACAATTTCATTGCTAACTGCGTTCATGGAAGACACAGTCAGGGAAGTCTAATAATTATATGTGCAAAATTATTTGATCCCCCATGAAATTGAAAGATTTTGTCTAAATTTTTAAGTATTTTTTCAAACAGAGAAAAATATTTTTCTTGTTTTTTCTTACTAATTTTCTTTAGAAAGCATACATTATTTCTATTTGCAAAGAATAACAGAATGATTTCAGAAAAACAAAAATTACCAGGGTTAATCTTATTAGCCTCCCTGGAAAAAAGGACCTTTTTATTGAGTAACTGCACAAACCACTACTGTGTAATGATGTGCTTTAACTTTGTGATGCTCAAAAGCTTGTGAAATAAAACCGAGGGGTTATCTTCCAATTTATACAGAGTATAAAAACTTCAGCGAATGTTTGAGCCGTCACTTGAGAAAGCATCGTGCCACAAACAAAATAAATCAGTTTTTACTTGAGAAAAAGAATTGTTGATGCTCACAAAGCAGGAGATGGTATCAAAGATACCTTGTGAGAAACATCATCAAGAAATTCAGAGAGAGCAGGCCAAAAGAGCTCTTTGGTCATATCAACACTGCTTATGTTTAGAGAAAGAAGGGAGAGGTCAAAAGAAGACCGACCCCACAGTGAAGCATGGTGGTGGGTGTATTATGCTGTGGGAATGCTTTACTGTGTCTAGCATACAAATTCTCATCAAAGTAGAAGTGATCTCCAAAAAAGAAGGATTTTGAAAGAAAACATAAATCAGTCGCTTTGTCTCCCAACATGACAATGCCCCAAAACAAATGTTGCTCTTTGTTCAGAAGACCAAAGTGGACGTTAATGACGGGGTGATTCAAGCCCTCATTTGAATCCCATTGAACAGGTATGAACTGAAGATCAAGGTCCATACCAGATGACCATCAACTCTGGAGGAGTTTGAAACAGGGATTGCTAAGGAAACATGTGTGGCAAATGATTTCAGCCTGTTATCCAGCAAAAAGGATACACAATTAACTGTCAGCATCAGGGGAGATAATGATTTTGAACCCTGGCAGTTTTAAAAAAAAAATTTTTTTGTGTATGCAGAGTAACATAATGTAAAAAATGTGGGCTGATAATTCTGTCCTCATCTGTACCCGACTGCATCTTCGATACACTGCGTTTCCTGCTCGATTTCTATTACATTTTTTGTCATTTGTCAATAATACAGAATGAGGTTCTCTGTGTAGCATGCATCCTGTAAGCTTAGCAAGAGTCATAATGATGGAGAGGTATGTTTGAGAGCGAAGGCAGGAACTAAGCCACGGGGAGATAGATGACTATTATAGCAGCAGCCTCCACACATCCACAGAATAATCCTCACTGAGCTCCCATCTCCTGGTGAACAGCTATCAGTGACCGTTTAACAGGAGTGAAAGGAGAAGTTAAAACACTTTATTGGCTTCTCTTTGTTCGTCTTCACTATTCTCAAGTACCTGCGTTGTGTTTTACTCTTTAGTTAGATGTTAGATGTGTGTGTTGTGTGTGGGGGGGGGGGGGGAGAGATAGATGTGGGTCAACTGCTATCCATTTTCCAAAGAATAATATATTGAAGTTCACCTCAGTTTTGTAATATAATCAACACCTTCAGACATCTGAAACTTGCTTTATAAGAGAATTCAGCCACAGTAAACAAGTTTATCTTATTGCTGCAAAGAGATCTCATATGTTTAATTGGAGTTTGGTTTTATCCTGCAGGGAGACATTAATACAGAAATCTGAAAACCTCTGCTCCTGCAGCAAGGTGATCTCCGAAACAGAAAACAGTGTTCTTGAAGCTCAAACAAAAATAAAAATGAAAATGCTTTGGGAATGTTGTAAATGCTATGCAAATTAGACTCTAACACACTAATATACACAAAACTGTCAGAACAGTTTTAGTTAGGCCTCAGAAGCAGATAACACTTCTTTAAAACTATTACAACTGGACAAAAAAGGACACTTTCTTAGATATTAGTTTCGGTGCCTGAAAATACACAGGAATTAAATTAAAAATGGATTATAATGGGAACTACAATTATCCTACACACTCTGTCCAGAATGCCATTTACTCTTTGATAGAAGAGCAAGTCTTCATGTCTTTCTGTGATTTGAGCAGATCTGCAGCTCCCACGCATGGCTCTGTGCTGTTCTGAACCTTCATTAAGAAAACTCTCACCATCACTGCCACCTAATCTCTTCTCCTCACCACCACCTACTTCCACAGCTCTCTTCCATCTCACAACAACATTAGGACAGCGCTCACTCTTCCTCTGCCTTCCTATCATCTTGATACGTTACCAGGGCATCGTTTCTGCCTCAGTTTTTATTTGACATATTTACCACTGCTTTATCACCCACGCTAACCTCAGGACATGGGGACTCCTTCACTGATAGACACTGTAAGGGTCAGGGATACGCTTATCTGTCTGAATCCTTCTGTGTTCATGTTAGCTGTGTCCACATTTGATTTGTGCTCAGGTATAAAAAAAATGTTTGATATCTATTAATAGTTTATAATCCTAACATCTATTTTTGCTATTAAGAGCTCATTTGCATGGGTTCTGTGCAACAGTCAAATTTCACCCAACATTATCCTTGAAAGATTAAATGAGATCATCAACAGTGATAACTAAGGGTGTTAACTTTAAATGCATGTCATCCCTGTCCTCCCATCTTCTTCCATCTCTTAACTGTACTCCAAGTAGAAAGAGTGTGACATACACACAATTGATGAATAGCCACCTACTTCAAGATCAAAGCACATGCGCTTCTATCTTTCTTTTTTTTTTAAAGCTTGCCCTATTTATATCAGTCTGGATTTATTGTAGACAGCTTCACAGTGTGAGCTGCAGTCTTTCCTTTAAAACTTACAATTAGAGACCGGGGTCATGTTCAACATACCAAGGATATATTTTTTATTATCAAATTTTGCTAAACCTTAACTGTGATCACGACTCTGTAAGCGGTTAAGAGATTTCTCCAAATAGGGAGATGTTGGCTGCAGATAACCAATCTAGAGCAATATAGATATATCCTGTTCTTCTAAGAACAATCTGTGACCCCAGTTTCAAAAATCTTGGGATGCTGTATAAAAATAGTCTCATAGACCCACATGTTATTCACAATACAACACAGAAAACATCAAATGCTTAAGCAGAGGAAATGTAACATTTTAAGAAAAAAAAATGTGTCATTTTGAACTTGATGGCATCAGAATATCTCAAAAAAACAAAGTTGGGGCAGGGCCATTTATGGTACTGTTTAGCACCCTCCCCTCTTTAACAGTAAGCAAACATATGAGAACTGAGCTGCTGCATTTTGAGGAAGAGTGTATTTCTCATTGTTGTCTGATAAAGCTTCAAATGTTTTCAGTTGGTGAAAGGTCTGGATTGCAGGCAGAGCAGTTCAGCACCTGGATTCTTCTAATATGAAGACACGCTGTTGTAATAGTTGCAGTATGTGGCTCAAATATCCAGTCTTTCTTGAAAAAGACAATGTCTGGATGACGGCATATGTTGCTGTATATACCTTTCAGCATTAACACTGTTTTTCCAGTGCGACAGTGTTCCTCTCCTCTTTAGTCCAGATGAAAAAAATCAACATTTTGACTAATCTGACCAAAGGGCAGTTTTCCACTTTGTCTCATTCAATTTTAAAGGAACATAGGCTCAGTGAAGACTGCGCTTCTGGATCAAGTTCACATATGGATCCTTCTTTGCATGATGGAGCTTTAACCTGCATTTGTGGATAGCACCGTGAACTCGTGCTGAGCTATGCATGACGGTCATTCCTGTTTTTAACACAGTGCCACCTGAGGGCCCAAACATCACAGTATTCACAATTTCACATTGACAAATGTTGACAAAAAGTTGTTCCACAATTTGTAGACACAATTTTGTATAGATTGGTCCTCTTTCCATCTTTATATCTGAGAATCTTTGCCTCACTAAGATGCTCTAAATATTCCTTCACCTCTTTCTTTTTAGTAAAACTGTCCCAGCTTTCGAGATGAGAGTCACAATTTTGGAATTGCGGTTGTACAAGCCGAAACTAAGCTTTAAGGAATGTAAAATGTGTAAAAGAGATTAAGTGATACATTTGGTGCAGCCACAGTCAGGAAAGACAAAAATACAGATGCTGTGCTAAGAGACTTATTATTATAACTGTCCCCACATTAAGACACAAGTAGATGTGACTATAATTACAACTACATATTCTCCTACATATTTATATGACTTAAATATTTTTTATGGCATTTCTGACCATTTTACTACAACTTTTTCAGCTTCAACCTTAACTGTATTAAAAGGTCTTTGGTGCAAGTAATGAACATGTATTAAATTGTATTAAACATTATTCAAACCAGCAGGCTGCTGGCAAATCTTGCATGAGGTCATTAAGTAGGCCATAAAGCTGAAGCGCTCTCTGTTTTAAGATTATGTTGCTTCACTGAGACCTAGAATAAAATAAAATATTGCAGCAAGCGAGGAATAAAGTTCCCTCCACTATGAAACATGATCTGAAGTTGCTGCAGGTAGCAAAAGAAAAAGCTCACCTGTAGAAGTAAGAGCAGCCCCGCACTGTGTTGTGGCTGAAATATTCCTGGGTTTTCTCATTGCCAAAGTCTTCGAGAGGGTCGGACCACAGCAGGTCACACATGGGCCCAAAAGCCGGTGGCTCCTTGAACCGATCCAACTTTACACACGGATTCAGAAATTGATGTCAGGCACACACAAAGAAAGCAGAGTGGGATATGGTAGTGGTGAGGCGTGACTGGACTGCTACCTTTTTAATGTCATCTAAGGTGTGTATTTCAGGTGAGAGTCCACCGTGAACACACAGAAACTGTTGGTTCATGAGCGCAGCCAGGGGAAGGCAGTCAAACGCGTCCATACACGAGTCATACACCTGCTCTGAGTACTTGATTTTACCTGGCACAACACAAAAAGTAATGGTTTGGTTCAATGAGTCACCTTTTGAACACTGAAATGTTAGGAAGTGGTAATTATTTGGGTTTAACTTTGGCTGGTAGGCATACTTTTAGTTCTTTCAGTTTGAATTTGTTTAACTTGTTGCATTTGTAGCTCTTCATTTTCGGCTTCTCACAGGCAATTCCAATTCAATTTTATTTATATAGCACCTAATCACAACAACAGTCACCTCAAGGTGCTTTATATTGTAAGGTAAAAGCCTTACAGCAATACTGAGAAACCTCCAACAATGAGCGAGCACTCGGCAATAGTGGAAAGAAAAACTCCCTTTCAACAGGAAGAAACCGTCGGCCATGACCAGTTTGGGGTGAGGTGAATTCCATTCCCTTATATACCTTGATATAGCATTAACATTAGCTCCAGGCTACGCAGGACCGTAGTAAGACAGAGAAAGAAGAACTGAGAGGTACTCACATTCTTGTTTGAAGGTGAAATATTCTGTCAAATGTCTACATTCATGATTTCCACGGAGTAAAAATAGTGTCTTTGGATAGAGGATTTTCAGCGACCAAAGGTATAAAACACACTGTTGAAACAAGCACAAGAAAAATGTTACTTGTGATGTTTTTTTTCCTATTTGGATTCCTGTGTGGCGTTCTTAATAATATTCTTTTGGATTTACCTCAATACTGAAGTAGCCACGGTCAACATAGTCACCAAGGAACAGGTACCGTGTTGTAGCTGGTGATCCTCCCACTTCAAACAGCTTCATAAGATCAAAGAATTGCCCATGGATGTCTCCACAGACTGAAAAACACCCCAAAAAGGCAGATGTTATGAAACCGAAAAGAACCCCCCCCCCCCCCCCCCCCCCCCCACACACACACACACTGAAAATCCTTTTCTCTTCTTTGCCAACATGTGCACACATCTTTTTCCCGTCTGCTAGGATAAAAAAATGCAGTACATTATCATTTCGGTCATACCTACCGTAGCCTGTAAAACCATTTGCAGCCATTGCAGTGCTTTCACGAAACAAAACATTCAAGATTCGACCGATACTTCTGACTTCATCACTGTTGTCTTTTTTCACACGACAGTGATGAGTTGTGAGTTTCTATATGTATCGCCTGGATTTCCAGGCTTGATATTTATTGTTTTTGAAGGTTTGAAGAACAGAAGATGAGAGACAGACAGTAGAGACCACTGTGACAGGAGCTCATGGCGTTACAGAATAGTACACTTTGTACCAGAGGTGTGTGTCTTCATTTTCTGCATGCAGGTTAGCTGCATAAATAGACAGCCAGGCTGTGCAGATGCATGGAGATGCTGCTGTTTGTATCGTGACTCTACTGATTATTTGCATCTGATAAAAATGTCTCGCGTTTGTTTTGTTGTGTAATACCTTTTGCAACAGTTAAGAATGTAGCTGTAGAACGGGCTCTCGTTAATAATGCAATATTGCGTACAGGGAAATATGGATGTAATGTAACTATAAACAAAGGCATAAATAAAAATAACTACTTATGCCATAAGCATAAAGATCTGAGCGTATTCTGTGTGAGGTGAAAAATATGGTTTCACCGAATGGGCTCTCTGGATTACTCCATCTACTATGTGCACTTTTCTTCTCTCCTTCCATGGAGAACTCGGAGCACTTAATTATTCACATTGTCACTGGAAGTGTTCTTCATTCTTTTAACTCTTTAGTGCTCACATATAGAGAAAGCACGGCCTGTCAGCAGAGCGGCATGTTATGAGAATAATATTCTTGCGTGTGCATCTGGATCTGATGGATGCCATGTTAGAAATTCTCCCCTCTTTAGGTGTCGCTGTATTGAGATATTTCTAAGGTCTCTACTCTAGCTGAAAGGCTTCTGTCCTCTGCTTCTGAGAAATGAGACGCTCACGCCTCCCAGAGTTAGAAAAATCTCGAGCCCCCGGGGAGATATATACTTTTTCGTAGTGAACACTGTGGCACTGGAGTGCAAACCTACATCTCATTTCCTCGCTGCCTTCAATTTTTCATTATCATCTTTCTCTGTCTCCTTCTCTCCTACTCACCCTCCATCTCCTCTCGCTTTTCCGTCTCCCCTATCAGCTCCACAGTGGCCTTCGCCCACTCAAAGCTTAGAGCAATGTGAGTGGGAGACTTCTTGTGTGACTAAAGCAATCAAAAGCACACATGCGCACATACATGCAAGCTCATGCGCAAACACCCGTAAAACATGCGTGCAAGTAAGGATTCACATGCATAATCGGCTGCAGAGACATTCAAACACTGCTCGCGCTCACACAGATATAAACAAATGTGCAGACATAATACTTAGTTTGTCATACATATTTCATACTTAGTACATAAAGCCTCCATTTTGCTGATGCAGGTCGAGCTGAGGCCTTCTCCTGAAGTGCATTTGTCATCTTTGATGACATTAAGCTGATAGGAAGCTAGGTAAATGCATAATTACATGTGCATTCACATTTATAGTCAATATACACTCACCAACCACTTTATTAGGTACACCCTGCCCTCCTAGTACCAGGTTGGGCCCTGTTTTGCCTTCAGAACTGCCTCAATTATACCATAGCCATCGATTCAACAAGGTGCTGGAAACATTCCTCAGAGATTTTGGTCCATATCGACACGATAACATTACACAGTTGCTGCAGATTTGTCAGCTGCACATCCATAATGTCAATCTCCTGTTACACCACATCCCAAAGGTGCTATTAGATGAGTCTGACAGAAGGTAGGACGTATGCATGCCCTACCATCTGAATATAGAAAACTGAGACTCATCAATCTAGCCAGTCTTTTCAGTCTTCTCTGTCCAATTTTGGTGTGCCAGTGTGAATGTTAGCCTCAGTTTCCTGTTCTTAGCTGACAGGAGTGGTTTTCTGATGCTGTAGCTCACCTGATTCTGCATATCTTGGTTGTCATGAGTCGTTTTTTGACTTCCTATTAGACCCCAATATTGCTGCTATTCTGGGCAAAATGAGCTATTTGTCAACATATCTGTCTCTGTATTTATAAAGGTTGGTAAATGAAAATTTAAAAAGAGAAACACCTTTTAACAATGCTATGAATGTTCATGCTATGCTTCCAGAGCTTTGAACACAACAACCAGCTGATGTGAGCCGAATCAGCCAGAGCTTAAACGAGTACTCTGTGACTTGCTGTGGCAATCAAACAAGATTCTCTTAAAACTGCACCGTCACATTAGCTCAGTACGAACTAACAAATGTGTTTGTGTCTTGTATGCCAGGGGAAAAAAGAATGACCAATATATTAGATTTTTTAAAATAACCAAACATGTGAATCAGTGTTAAAAATCCTATATAGGTTGGACTATGCTTCCTATCAACTCAAAGCAGTACGGCCATTCTCCTTCGACCTCCAGCATCAACAATGCATTTTTACTTAGACAACTCTTTCACTTTTTTGGACCATTTTCTGTTAACCTTATAAATGGCTTTTTTGAAAACAGTATTTGTTTTTTTTAAACTAAGAAGTAAGAAAGCAACAGACAGAAAATAGAGAAAGTTAGAGAAATTACTTGCAACAAAGGTTGAAAGCTGAAGAGGTGGGTGTTGTAATTATACAGTATGTGTGGTAAGCAGTCGACCAGTGAGAGCCCCAAATAACCCCTTTATCATATTGGCGACAGAATCATGTTAAATTTAGCTGAAACACAACCGGCTACAACAGAGTCTGACATTTCACTAGTACAAGAAACAATATTGAGTTTTACTTTAAAATGTATTTATATTCACAACTTTAGTAAGATAAAATTGGTTAAATAGATGATGTAAAAGAAAAAAAAAACCAACTAAGTCTCTTAATTAAATTTTCTTGATGGGAAGCCACGGTTGAGTACACAGGATACTTTTGTGTCGGGCTGAGGCATGTTAATATTTTAGAGCATAACTAGGACACACTGCAGGGTTTTCAGCAGAAAAAAGATTTTATCTGTTTATACATGAGAGATACTTCAGGCTTTTAAACTCAGCATTTGTTTTAACTTTTATACTCTCTACTTACATCTAAAGTAAATATAGGTTTAAAGCTTTGACTTATATATTTTTATATATTTCAAACTAGTGTTTTCCAACCCGATTAACTGGCTGCATAGCAAAATGTAGACAAAGAAGGAAACATTATGGGATTAACATCATCCTAACAGACCAGAAATTTGCGCAGAGACAGTGCTTCTGAGATACCGCTGAACTACTTTACATGGACTTATTTAACAAGATAATGATGATTCTGCCTGGTAGTGACAGCTTCCTGCTGTATTCACACGAATTCTCCTTTATCTATTTTTAAAAATCACTTGTGCTCTCTGTTCTCTTTAAAAAATACTGATCATAAAGGAGCAGAAATTTGATCTAAGATCGCTCTCACAATTTATTAAAATGTCTTAACTTACCTGACAAATAAGGGTAATAGCATCAGCTGTCTTTTATGCTAACTAGCAAATGTTAGCATGTAGCACGGTAGACGTACTTGGTTAAGCTAGCTCAAGTTTACTGTCACAGAGCTGTTGATGACTTTATCATCAGTTTAGGAAATTAAAGTTAGGTGCTGCATTTTTTTTTGTCAGCTCTCACTGTGTCTCACTGACAGTTACTTGTAGACAACTTTTAATTCAAAAAGCTTAAAGTTTTTTTTTTACATGACAATGTGGTACTACTGTACAGAGTCAAGACAGTTTTAACTTAAACAGGACTCATTTTTATATGCTTCGTTTGAACAGTTTCCCTGGCAAATATAGTCCAGATCAAAAATAGTCTGAGAAATTGAAAAAATAAAACAACAACAAGATGTTATATCCCTTGGTTTTTCTTTATTACTTCTGACTGCTTCCTTAAAATATTTTATGAATTAATTAAAAATGTAAAACTTTTTTCAATCACTAAATGATGGATGAACTGTGATGATGAAAGTTAAAAAGACAAATTCAATTCTATTTATCTAACACTTGCTTCCGGTTCTTCTCGAATATCAGCTGTCCAATAAAATCAAGACAGAGCAGATCCTCTAACTTCCTAATATAAAGGATATTAAAACTAGAAAATTTCATATGCAAGCTCAAATGCCAGCCCCATGTCATATTATATCTGAGCAAACATTTTAGCTTGGCATCAAACTAAAGTAAACTAAATTAGCAATGACTGTGCTCTAGTCAAGTGAGCTTGCTCCTGGCTATTGCGCAGGCTGCCTCATTGTCATGGTTTACTGCAACACTCAGCAGAAATGAGCCAACATTAAAACACCTGTTTCTTTTCCTGATCTACATCCAAACAGATCTACATCTTTAATCTGAACACTCAGTCGTTTCAAGTTCCAGGCTCGCCATGCTGCAGTTTGACTTTAAGTCTCAGGTAAGTGTCTGTGAAAGGTTTCATACCTGTGACCGGTGCCTCGATGTCTAATATAGTTTTCTCCTGACGCAGGATAGCTGCTCCCTCATTGATGATTCGGAGCGCCACGGCCTCCTCTACACGACCTTCCTTGGTGAGATGGGCCTTCAGGAGATCCACGCGAGGTTTCCCTTCACAGTCAAACACTTCCTTCATCGTAAGGCGGTGGCTCAAGGGGAAGGGGACAGCTGAGGACAGAGCACAGGAAGGCAGCGACATTTAAGCACAGGGACATCATGGTCACTATGGCTACTCTTAAAGAAATGGACACAATTTCCGACGGTTTTGTTGCCACTGTGCTGCATTATTATAGTAAACAGCCCTCAGGAATGATACTGACAACATTTTATCAAGGAACTCATGCAGCAATCATATAAGAGAAAACCCCGACCATGTTTTGCCTGCAAGCAATACTGCACAGCTGCTTCATTCCATCTTTGTTGATGGTGTGTGCACTTTGGCATGAAGAGCATTCTTAAGAGCACAGTTTTCCTTAAAACAGAAAGAATCTCCCATGAAAATGCAAGGACTTCTCTATCTATCTATCTTAGCATACTGACAACTGTCCTTTATGTGGTTACTTGTATTTTCTGAGTGCCAGATAAAATATCTAAGCCATCTACTCATCCAACACTCTCCCTGGATCGCTAAAGCCTTTTGCCATTAAAATGCATCAGTCACCTACCAGCAGACAGCCTGTGGAACTGTGAAATCCAACCACCGATCATTACTTCAGTGGCAGCAAAGGTTATTTATTAGACCTGGTGCCGAGCTCTGTGTACTCTAAATGCAAGCTATCAGGACCTGTGTATTTACGTTAATCTACACCTCATCTAGCTTAACAAAAATCACATGAGGTCCAGTGGCAGAATTCATTTGAAAAGCTAGACACAAACAAAAAAGCCTGCCAGATTTGTGCAGAGAATAGCAAACAGAGCCACTCAGCACTGCCAAATAAAAAAAAGACAAAGGAAAAGTCGCAAATCTCAGGCTTATACTGAACATGACCAACATGCTCTTCAATAATGAATGCTTGACTAGAGGAATCTCAAAGTCGCCACTCGTGGTATAATGAGGCAAGCCCCAGCGAGTGTTTTTAATGGGACTCAAATTTTTCACAGTGTGCAGCATGTATCTGTGACGGCAATGTGTACTTTGACACTTTACCAGCAAGTACAAACTCAGCACAGTCAGCACGGAGAGGAAGCGAAGTGAGCCTGTGGGGTATGTGGATAGTGCTCGCAAAGTGTCTTTAAACGCCCTACCTGTTTATCCACAGGCTTTCGAAATGTCTGCATCTCCTGAATGTACTGGAACTAAGTAGCACTTGTCTTATGGTGAAAAACTCAGCAACAATGTCTCCTTCCAAAAGATAATGTCCCAGTTACTTAAAAAAAAGAAAAATCCACAAACCTCAGCGTGAACAATTTCAAATACCAACTATTTACTTTTATGCTGAGGTACACGATGCAGTCTACCTCTACCCATGATGAGGGGCTTGCGCTCATGGCAGTATTTAAAAATTAACAGCTACAAGTCAGTGCATGGGTCAACTGTGTAATAAGTTGCAACAATATTCTGAAGTCTTGGTCTGCAGTTTTCACAGACTGCACTTGGGTTAATCGGAATGCCGCAAGCTATGGCTGTGTGCACATGAAGTCAACCCAAACACCAGAAACCAACCAAAACAGACTTGTAATGTGTTAGTATGAAAGTACTATCTACTGTTGTCCCATCCACTGCCCCTTCAGAGGACCAGTTGATGGTTGGAAGTGCTTTGAGAATCACCAGTTGACTTACATCCACTGCCTTATAAACAAGAAAAGGCAGACATTGCTACAGGCAGGCCAGATGAAAATATGTCATTTTGATTTAAAGCTGATAATTACCATAAGTCAGTGTAGCATATCTGACAGATGGAAAAGATTGAAAACACAACCTGTGTTGAAATACATTGGCGTAGGTGCTATTATGTACCTTACATAACCGTAAAAGGTAAATGTGGTGCAGGAGCCCAGATTACTCAGGAACCGTTCTTATTTCATTTTAAACTTCAAACTAGCAGAGCAATTTGACTGTAAAATGAGCTGAAACTAGCCTCATGTGGATACTTTAAAAGGAACATTACGCTTTGTTTTTTTCTGTTTTCTTTCTTTTGTTTCTTTTTTGTGTTTTTTTTTAGCCGATTATCAGAAAAACCCAACAGAGATTATTTCGAGATAATCCTCAACAGCACATTTTAAAGAAACACACATATGTTGACACAGACATGTGAGCGGTCTCCTGATATAGATGTATGGTGGAGAGATGAAAAGCTGACTTCTGCTCAGCACCCGAGCAGAGTTGAACTATGAAATACTGTACGTTGCCGGGCAACAGCAGCAGCAGCAGCAGCTAACTGTTGGAGTACAGCCAGTAGCTGTGCTCCGCAGAAAACTGGGATTTGCATTGGGGGTTCACGTAGATACAGTGATGCAAATGCTCACACATTGGTCAAACCTTAAGCTCACAGTTACTCCTCTGTGTGGAGTTAAAAGACATTCAGCTAAAGACGGCTAAGAAGAGCTGCCTCTCTGCACTGTTCAATTAATAATAAATGTATGGTGGGTTTATGTGTTTGTTAACCATAGTTTGTCTTGTTAAGTGCAGGATGGTTTCACAAAAGTAAACAGTGCAATTAAAAGATCTATAAAATAAAATAAAACAATGACATAAGTATTCTGGTTTATTGCCCATATTCTCTGCTATAGCTTGCTTTGTATGATATTCAGTGTCTTACTGTATGTACCACCTGACTGATGTTTTTATTTAGATGCTATCAGAGCAGGTCTGTTCTGTCAAACCTAACTACTGCCGCATCATGGCCATTAATAAATTACTAATGCCAATACAAGTATTTGTATGGTGTTACCAAAGGCTGACATGAATGTGACAAAGTTGTACATTGATATATTATACCTCGGGGTGAAATATAAGAGCGCACCTGCACTAAACAGCCTGTGGTGACGGTACTGTAGCAAACAAACTGCACAGCCCAGCAGTTACTGTTACTGTACCACTTTAAATATGCTCTGTCAGATTAAGACATGTAAGACTAAAAGAGAACCAGCGAGAAACTGGCTGTGGTTTAAGTTGAAGCTATGTACACAGCAGGGATAAAAATAGCTTCGAGTAGCTTGTAGTGTCAGTGCTCGGTAGTTCACTACAAGCAGCGCACACAAAAACAGCAGGAAACGTCAGTCTTCTGGCTCAAAATCTTCACTACCTCAATAGCTTCCTTTGATCACCTGATGGATGCAAGATTCAGTTTCTTCTTTGTATTTTTTTTTCTTCCAATTTTCAGTCTTTTGGGGATTGTAAAAATGGCTTTTACTTCTTTTTCAAAGTGGTGTGCAAGAATAGGAGAGCAGATACAAGTGACAAAAGACACATTCAGTGTCGGCCAAGCAATAACAAACCTTTATAGCACCTTGACAATTCAGAGCATGGAAAAAAAGAGGATTTTGAAAAATTATAATTCTTTCTCTATGATCAGCCAAATTAATCTGCATTAGAAATCACAGGTGAGGCTATTTAACAAGTATCCAGGGCACACAGCCTGAAAATGAAAGAAAATACAAAATACTTATCAACTCCTAAATCCTAAAGTGTTACATGACCATGTTACAAAAGCAGAAAACTGAGTCAGAATTCTTGGCTGTGTTACGTTCGCTGATTTAAACCTTCTGTTTGACATATTTTTGAATTCCTGGGTGTCAGTGAAGCTGCGCCAGGAAATAACCACAATGGTTTTGTCACTGCTTTAAATTCGTGTTCAAATGTGCAGAAAACAGCACGGCAAATCAAAACCAACTTCTCCCTTTTATGATGGACGGCACAGAAACAGAATTCTGTTTGAAACCGAATATCCTGTGAAAAAGATGAAAGTACAGTAAAAGTATAATGAAACGAAAGTGTCAGCAGCAAGAGACCGAAGCTATTCAGATGGCCTGTTAGATAAATCTCCACTTAAAGTAAAGCTAGAAAACAATATTGTTCAGGCAGCTCAGGAAGAGTGTCTTTTTCCTTTTTTAAATTTTCTTCACGTGACACAGTTCATGTTCTGTAATCAATGACAATTTAAGGCTCGTTTGTAACTGCTAGTGCACGCAGTACATTTGTGCGCCTGCAGTCATTGTCGTGTAAGTGCATCTCACAGTGCAGATTACTGTTTCTAAAACTCCGGAGGCTAAAGGACAAAGTTGTTAATGCTGACTGAGCTGCTCGGCCATTATGATAATATACAGAATGTGGATACACACACACATACACACACATATATATATATGTATATATATATATATATATATATATATATATATATATATATATATATATATATATATATATATATATATATATATATATATATATATATATGTATTCAGGCAGAGTGCTGACTGTTGGCAGATCCACTGTAAAGAAGAGAGAGGGGGAAAAATGAGCAGGGCTAAGTGAGTTATGACATCCGTGGGCACTTTATCATCCTCCATTGATCCATCTACTGATTCAGCTTTTGGAATCCCCCCACACACCGCCACCCTTTTTTTCTAATCAAATTAAACCCTGACTTGAGCCCGGTAAAATAAACCCCCCAATAAATGTCCATTTCATGCCCTCTACCTCTTTTTGCTGGCCCCCGTCTAAGCCCCTGAAATCCTGCTGCATCACTGCTCCAGCTTCTACCACAAGCTCGGCAATTCAGCTGTTTTTTCCTCCTTCCTCCTCCTCCTCCTCCTTCTCCCCCCACACTCCCCCTCTCCTCCCGTCGTGAGCGAAAGCAAGCGTACAGTCAAATCATGACAGATACGATTAAACATAAATCAGCGGGCACAATTAAAAATGTATTACACTTCATATTTCCTGGTGCTGCCCGTGTGCTCGGCTCGCTCTCCGCGGGGGCTGTGCAGCAGAGGAACCCGGATTGTTTATCAACATCAAAGCTTCACTTGCCCACTACCAACACCACCACGAACACAACTTGATGGCCGCATATGCACCATTAATGCGCGACACGTTCATAAAGTCCGCGTCCTGCCGATCCGCAGAGAGCTAAACACCGGAGGTGTTATGTAATACAGCCATAAGCACGCAGAAAATATAGGCTAACTTACATTTCACCATCCGATCCGTGGCGTTTAAGACGATGTCAGCGTTAGACATCTTCATGGGCAGTTGCTGTCTTCGAGGCTGAAGCTTTTTTTTTTTTGTATCTTCTGTTTCCTCCTGCTCCCTCTCCTTTAGGATGTACTCTCAGTATTTGTTGTCGAAATGCGGCTGATGCTGTGGCATCACTTAGATGATGCGCCCCCTCCGTGCGTCGGTGCTGCGCCGGGTAGGACTGCTGCTCCCCAGGCAGGGATGGATGCTGGGTGCTGGATGCTGTAGGAGCTGCTTCTGCTGTCCTAAGCTGTTAATGTGGGGGAGGATGCGCGGAGAGAGAGGGAGTGAGAGAGAGAGTGAGAGTGAGAGAGAGACGTGCACTATCCCGACATGGCGGTGAAGGGAACTCCCACGCAAATGTTTCACGGGACTGCCTGATGCTGCCATCAGATGGAGGCTGAGACGGGGTTGCCCCCACGCACGCACTACGCGCCATGTTTCGGTATTCTCGAAATTTGTACGCCTGATAATGACAGCGCGTGGACCTCGGCTTAAACGTGTTAGACGTTCATCACAATCAGACGGGCTCGGTTTGATTCCCGCAGCGGGCACACGTGTGCGCCAAAAGCAGCAGTCGGGTGCGTATGTTGGCGGAGACTTTTCACTTGGTGGCGACAAACCATCAGGTTTTATGCAAAGTAAGCAATCAAAGTAGCAACTTAGTCCACGGATCTTTCAAGGAAAATGTTTAATATGGTTAACTGTGGATCCTAATGATGCGATAATCACGTTTGGACACAGGGAAGGTAAATTAACGCGTTGTATGGTGATTACAATTTGCGCACTTTAAAATGAATGATATTTAATACTAGTCGTCTGATGCTCAGACTCATTTCCTTATTACGAATTGTAGTTCAGTTTTTAAGAAAAAAAAATCATCAATCTATAAATATGAACTCTTCACATGAAAATACCAGACTGCAAGGTCAAGTGTGTTGTTGCTTTCCCCACATCACCACACTCTTCATACTGTCAACCATGACATAATGGTTCTGTATTTTCATCTAATCTCGCAATTTAGTCTAGTTCCACATTTAACTCTGCACAAATTGTAGCCAGAACAGTTAGAGTTTTTAAAAAAATCGAGTTAAAATAATTTTCTAGTTTGGTAACACTTAACACGGGTAAGTGCATCATTTATGGCGCACATTAGCATGTACATTAGCATGCATGTAATTTATAAATATAGATATTTTTGTTCTTGATTGATCAACTAATTGTTTGTGAGTGAGTTAATAAAGGTTTTATAAATACTTATTTCACATTTTAATTCATGGTTAATTCAGGCAGTTACTAGTTGTTAAGTATTTTTGTGTGACCTCATTTAAAGTTAGGAGTATTTTTGCCTTTTACAGTATTTAAAAATGAAAATGAAAGTACCCCAAGACTCGAGCAAGTCTCAGCTATCTTCACAACAGAAAACCGACTCACCCAAAGCACAGAGAGATACACAACACTCAAACATTTATTGCCACCGGAGGTTTGCACATTACTGAAATCTAGATAGGACCAGAGTCCGAGTTTGTAAGAGGGGTTTAAGAGAAAGAGATGCACTGAGCTTAGAAACAAATCTCATATCTTAATCATTATATGTATATAAATGTAGATCTAAATAGGTTATTAATCACCTACCCAGACTTTCGAAATGTTACCATGAACACATTATATACAAGCTTATCAATCAAGAATAAACATTTATAAATGCATTTATAAATTACATACTAAATTGTATCACAATGAATCTGATAATATAGCAAAAAGCAAAAACAACAACAACCCCCAAACAAACAAAAAGCAAATCAAAGATGGAAAGAGGCATCATTTTTACTTTACTTGTCAGCAAGCAATCTGATAGGGAATGTGCAAACAAGCATACGCTATACGATCACTATAGTGTGATTAAAAATAAATGTTACTTATTTTCTTTATAGGAAATCAAGTGAAGGATTTCACTTGAGTGAATGAGGATTATTCCTTTAGTTCAGGGGTGTCAAACTCAAATACACAGTGGGCCAAAATTCAAAACAGGAACAAAGTGCGGGCTAACGTTAATATGTATTGAAAATACTTCCTCCAGATATAAGAATGAATCTTTTCTTATGGACTCAAACACGTTTTGCTGAAAAACTGAATATGGAACAAGCAAAGCTTAATACTAAACAATATATATATTAGCTGTATAATACCAGTAGGCCAGCTCTAATAGTAATTTGGTATGGCTTCGCGGGCCAAATGTAATTAGGCTGCGGGCCAAATTTGGCCCGCGGGCCAGAGTTTGACACCTATGCTTTAGTTCAATCCATTGTGTTGGGTCTCTGCTTTCTGAAACACGAGACCAATTCAGTGATTTATTTCATTGTTGATGTTGAAGTCCGTGCTGTTTCTTCCTGGTTCACCTTGGTTTCTCGTTATGTGCCTTCTCTGTCTTTCTACTACATCTCTGATAGTTTCCATCCTGTATTATAGTTTCTCCTGTGTGAGTTGTTTGCCCTGTCTTAAATATTTACCCCCTGTGCCCTCTTCCAGCCCGTGCCTCACTGGGCCATCAGCTCTGTGTGCATATAATCTTATCTGTGTCTTTGTCCGAGTATCTGTTTGCACTTCACGTGTCTCCCAGCGTTCTCTTTGCTCCTGTTTTAGTTTCCTGTTTTGTTTCACCTTTTTTCTTTTTTGGACTTTGTACTTCTCTGGATTTTTGCAACAGTCAGATAAAAGACCCACTTTCTCTTCAGTTCACCTGATCGGGAATTTTGTCCTGTCTTGTGAATCTGTGACAAAGTGAGGGTCGTCTCTCTTTAGATTCTGAGTTATGGTTTCTTCCCATAATAATGGTACTATTTAATAGACTGTTGTTAGTCCTGGCTTATCCAGCTCACAGTCCACAATTCACAGATTACTATAATGTGTGAGGTCCGCAAAGAAAGTGATACGTTTTCATGTTATTGTTTGGCTACACTGCACAAACTAATTAGAAATCAAATCCAAACACTCCAATGAGTCAAAGAGGCTTGTGAACAATTTTGGCAGAAATTAGACTGCTTCATATCAGGATTACTATGATTCTAGTTTTGTTTTTTCTAATCAGTTTTACTTTTGACTTTTAGTTTTCAGTTTAATTGTAATTTAGTTCCAGTTCCAGTTTTAGCTTTTTAAGTGTTAGTGTATTTAGAAAAATCAGTACAAGTAAAAAAGAAAGAAAGAAAGAAAGAAAGAAAGAAAGAAAGAAAGAAAGAAAGAAAGAAAGAAAGAAAGGAAAACAGAATTTTTTCAAAGCAGCTGACTCACAATCTTGTAAGCATTTAAAGTGTCAATATACACAGAGATCAACGCCTCTTCAGTCAAGTTCTGATTTGATTAGTTTTAATAAATTAACAAATACTAAACCTAAGGATGTTTCCTCTACATTTTTTGCTTTATTACCTCTAAGATGGATTATGTTTTTGGTGGCGTTTGCATGTGTGCCTGTCACTCTGTCTGTAAACATGAAATGTATGCATCCACCAAGGTCTTCAAGGTCTACTTAATGATTTAGTGGTTGAAAAGTGACAAAAAGCCTTATGACTTTAAAAAAAGGGTAAATATATTAGTATAAAGATTTCAAATAACATGTCGCATTTGACCTCTCTTTCAAGGTCAGTAGACTGAGCTGAAGGTCAAAGGGATAATGCTATACGGAGCTATTTAAACCTTTGTTTCTCACTGCCATTGTTTGAATTAACAACATATAGGCATATAATCAATGATATAATGATGCATTACTTTGGACCTCTGACCTTTTCTTCAAGCTCAAATAAGGTCAAACTTTCCTAAAATATCTTTTATCTTTAAAATTATGGTTAAAATTCTACTACCTTTGTTTGTATTGGCAACATTTAGTGACACTGGGATATCTGCTTTTTAAATATCACATTGCCACATATCATATATCATGTCAGCTTTGACCTCTGACCTCGCCTTTACATTTTATTTCTGCCAGTTATGTCAGGCATATTAAAATAAATTTCAAAAGACCAAATAAGAAAAACCCACACTTTGCATTTGTTTCTAATGCACTACAAACATCTCAAAGTTCATTTAAAAAGAACAAAGAAAACAAAATACAATAGTATTCCGTTAAATGTAAACCCTAACCAGGCAGCGGTACTTGGCACTCTTGAGGTGGTTCTTGTTTTATTAGTTGTAGTATATTTTATTTTAGGTAGTTTTCCAAGTTTACAAAATCGTTTCAGGTAGTTTAAAGTAATTTCAAAAGTCTTGTTTTTTTATTGTAGTTAACTAAAATGTTTTTTTAAACTAGTTTTGGTTAACTGCAACCTGTAACTAACCTTGTTATGACCACATATAGCCTTAAAAAGCATGAAAAAATGTGGTGCTTTTCATAGCATTGCTTTGCAGTTATTTATTTGTAAAAAATGTTTGGAATCATGTATGATTTCCGTTCCACTTCTCACGTGTGCACCACTTTGTGTCGGTCTTTCACGTGGAATTCCAATAAAATTGATTCATGTTTGTGGCTGTAATGTGACAAAATGTGGAAAAGTTCAAGGGGGCCGAATATTTTGCAAGCCACTGTATAATCTGTTGGTCCCATGAATCATGGTGACAGTGTCAGCATTATGTATCTTCTGCTAGGTTAAGTGTATATTTTATATTATGGTGCACGTATTTTTTTTTTTATTGTTGTTTATATTTGAAAGTATTTTGCTGAATTTCTATCTGTAAAGGTTGAGGGTGAACTTGAAAGATTCATATGAAACAAACAAACTGGAAGAAAGTCATGGGACACAAGAGGTAAAGAAATCTCAAGTGAAACGGAGAAACAGAAACAGAGTTCACAGATGTCATTTTGATTCATAACATTTTGAGCTGGATGGATGTTGATGCCAATCTCTGTCCAAGACAAGTTTTATTTGGTTTAGACGTGAAACTTTATGGTTGCTTATACAGTCGTCACTTTGAAGACTTACCACTAGATGGAGCTCTAACCTTTATTTTAACTGCAGCAGCAGCAGCAACAGCTGGTTCTCTGGTACTGTTACATGAGGGGCAGCATTTGCTGCTTTGCATTATGAGACGTGATAATTTGAGAAGGCAGTGACACCGCTTATTTAGTGGCACAAGCTAAACAGTTGTTGATGTGATTTTGTCATGCTTTTTTGTCCTAAAACTGTCAGTCAAGACAACAGAGGCACTTCCTCGCTGACAGATGAGGCAGAACATGTGATGAGTGGCAGGATGAGTAATAAATCTCTAGAAATGGAACAAGTGTTGCTCATCAGGCAGAAAGCCTTTGCAGCTGTCAGGCTCACACAAGGTGTGACTGATTTAGGCCTATTCAGTGGGACAGGAAAACACTTCACACAAAATCCACACCACATTAGAAACTGAATTTTTTTTTCAAAAGTCGGTCCACTGCATGTTGGATTTGCACATGGTATGTCCTTGGAGTTGTCATTATTACCAGGACAGAAAAAAACAGAGTGGAGACGGTTTTCTGCCAATGTTCCTGTTTTTGCTTCACTTAAACACAAAAAACGAACAAATAAAAAAAACACCAAAATGAAAAATATTTTTTCAGAAACTTAATGCCAATCCCGATTTACTGCCTAAAAACATTACACGTCTTGTAATGACATATCCTTGGACGTGCAGAACCTAAATATTATTTTTACTGGCGTGCTGTCCTGGCACAACAGTAGGAGAAAACGGTAGAGTGAAAGGAGCTGCATTATGTCCTGGAGTTTATCCAGCTGTAAGCTCCCACATTACTTAAGTCATTTTCTCGCAATCACATCACTAGGGCTTTCTGGCACTACTATCAAAATGCAGGGAGGAGAAGGGGGAATTACCAAAAGGGGGTCTATTTATCAACATCTCAGACATTATATATTCTAAAAGTACAATAAAGTTTTCAGCGTACTACAAATGTTGTTGGAGTTTAAGCATCTTTGGTCATGTCACCACACAGACAGTTCATCGAATCACAAGCCATGCTGCATGTGACTCATACAGATCATAAACTTCCCTCGCTTCATAAATACTATTGATTCCCAAGTTTAATAAAATGCTGATTCCCCTGTCTCTGTCTCTCTCAGTGTCATCCCAAATAGTTTAAAGAAATGCTTATGTAAATATATACATACATATACATGTTGTTTTATTGCTGATAGAAAAGCTGTGTCATCCATATGTAATGCTCCAAAAACTAGCCTTGAATTTGGCTAAACTTCCTCACTTCCATTTCCTAAAACCACAGTACCACTATAAATAAAAATGTTTAATTATGCCTTAGGAGTACCTTAAAAAATCTCTGACCAATAGTCACTAGGGTTTGTTTTTTTTTAACCATGAATTACATGAGTATGTTGACACCACAGGCTCTGGCTCAACAGTTGTTTTGTGCGTCAGCTCTTGAGCCAAAGCCCGAAGGCACTTAGTTTAGTTCAACACGACGATCGGGAGCAAGAAGAAAGAGGGAAACCACCAACCTGTCTTTCTCCGAGCCCCCAAAATATGCCAACGTGCATCTCCGCGACTCGCTAATTAAACATTTGTAACTAATAAACAACAAGAAGAGTTGGCAGCGAGAACTGCTTGTCACCATGGCTGTAGTGACTTCTTGGAGTCTCTGATAGGACTCCAGGCCTGTTGAAGCTAGCGCATAGAGATAAGGGGCAGACTGCAATTGACACACAGGAGTTTTTACTAAATAGATAAAGTAGTCTGTGACATTTTAAAGCTGCTTGCATGTGTGAGAAAAACCAAACAACTGGAAAAAAACAACAATAATTCAAAGCATTTCCCCTTCCTGGCAAGGGAAAAGAAAGAGCTATTGGAACACTCCGCTCTAACAACTGGTTAGTTCTGGTGACAGATGATCTGTGGTATTTTAAGTGACGTCACCTGGCACCAAAGACCAGTCAGTATGAGAGAGCTTTGTTTCCAGTGGGTCCCATGGAGACATAAAAGTGTGCTTTTACGACTAATGTGAACTACGATTATTAGGTGGCATGATTACATGTATTGATGTGGATATAGGTGAGAGGTTAAAGAATCCATATCTGAGAGAAAAAAGAAAAACTTGTATATGGTAACATGGGAGAGACACTTGACACGAAGCCAGTCTCTCAGAAATACCATAAGTGGCATGTGCGAAGAGTGTTACAATGATTATTTAGGCAGTTTACAGGGCTTGTAATTGGAAAAAGCTGATGTTCATGCTTTGCTTGCTCCCGTCATCACTTACGTACCTCTTTCTGGGCCATCACTGGGGGCTTTCCTACAACGCTGGTCATGTGTGCAGCTGGAGATGGAGGCCATGCAACGCTAATCCTCCACCCCAGCTCAGGAAAGTACCCGGCCTCCCTGTGCAGAGTGAAAACAACAAAGGGCTGAGTGTGGCTGCAGCCTCCGGGGTTCAGTGCACCCACCAGAACATGTCCAAGAGTCACAGCTTGCTGCTCACTCCTACCCATCTATCCATGCATGACTCTCCTAAGCCATGGTTTCTCTCTTTGATCCTCTTTTCAACCCGGGAAAAGCACGTATGATTGCAGGCTGTCGTGTAACGTTCCAGCCTTTTCCGGACACAAATAGAGGACTTTAGAAGGTTAAAAGGGAAGGACGTCTGCTACAAAAGAGTCAAAGAACACGGTCGCTTCATTTTATCCTACGTGAATGTAGAATAGCAGTGACATAGTCTGAAACCCTGAATGCAGAAAATGTAGAAAAGTGAAACTCTAATCAGTTGTTTTAAAATGGAACTGCAAATGTGGACATTTATGAACCATATCATAGCTAAGTTATCTGGAAAGTTAATTAGCCACACGTTCACGTGCTCGCATGTATATTCATCTAACATTTATATCTGCATTACATTTTGTTAGTCATAAAAAACACATGTCTGAGTAAAAAGTCATTAATGCTGTATACACAAACACCATAATTTATGAAGAGAGCAACGGCCTCTCTTTAATTTAATGTCTACTCCTCGAGTGTAGCTACAGTATAACTATCACGTGTTTAATCAAAGTGTAAGCAGGTTTATTGAAGCCAACTTTCATTCACTGTGAGTGCAATCATGATCATGTGGAACAGTGGATATTCAGTTTATTTTTGGGCAGCCTCAGAGAAGATAGACACCCAGATCTGGATTTTTTTTTTTTTTTTTGCCACCATAGCTACAGCCTTGAGTTCTCGATCTGAACCATGTTGCTTGCTTTGATGAATTGTTCATGCTCAAAAGAGGGGATAATCTTTCATTGACTAAACTCAAAAGCAATAAGAGGTGTAAAAAGGCAGAACGTAAACAATGTAGTGTAAATATATATTTGTATAATTTTATATATATTTGAATCCCCATGTCACCAGAAAACGTGTGTTGAAATGTGTCTCCAATTAATTTGGTGAGTACTGGGCAAAATGATTACATGTGGTGTTTAAGTGCCGCTTCCAGGTGTCCACAGTAGATCCATTGTAGTTTTGAAAGTGACTAAAAGCGGAATGTACTAAAGATGCCTTTAATTATATTAATCCCAAGTCACATTAGGGTGAATCCCCGCTGCATTAACATTTCTTTGCTGAAGTGGAGAAGCTGTTGATGTCAAAATAACACACAGACACGCACACGTCACCCAACACTTCTTGAAGGGGATTTAATTTAATTTATGAGGAGTTAGAATGCAAAGTGAGACGCTCTTTTAAACAGATTTTCTTTTTTTTTTAAAGGAGCCAATCGTTCCCTGGCATTTTATTTCAAATGTTTCCTGCTCGGAGAAATGTGTTTCGGAAGTATTCAAGTCAGAGTCATTTCATCACGAGGCAAGTACTGTGGAAAGAAGCGCAAAAACTTCAACAAAGTCCTTATTGTCAATGTTTTCGCACGCACAGAATATGGACTAGCTTGTGGGTGGACACCTTTATTGTGACCGAGTTTAGAGCACAAAGACCGTGCGTAAATACGCATGTGTCGGCTTTTTGACTTCAGTGTTTACGAAGTGAGTGTCATGTTTATAAAAGCCGTAGCGTTATTTGTTTGCAGGGAGGTTGGCTGGCTACGGGCAGAGTTAGTCGAATACCCCCTCCTCTCCTCTCCCTCCCTCCCTCTCCCTCTCCTCAGCTGCCGCGATATTTTCCAGCTCTGGAGCCTCAACCGCAAAGCTCGATCGATTCGCATTGATTGTCCCTGACGAGCTGCTCCACTTTCTAGCCAATGTCAGCCAGTCTGCGATCGGGAAGGAGAGAAATGAAGGAAAATCTCTGCCGCCCTGGCGGTGTCATTTCCACACACTTGGGTTGGCCGCCTGCCAGCAGACAGGACAGTCGAAAAAGGCGGACTGGACTCTGGAGCTGAAGGAAAGGAAGAGCAACCGGGGATGAGACTGATTTATGTCAGCGTCATTTCTGCACAACCTCTGTGCTCCAAATAAACACACTGGTGAACTGAGGTTAACCCCGTTTATTCTCAGCTACCCCGGATCCTTCGTGATAACAGAGATCACTCTTTAAATCACACAATTAAGCCCACGTGTCTCTGCTGTTTGGGCAAAAAGCAAATAATAATTGTTATCATGTCGAATACTACTATCATAGCCAATACCGAGTATCTGAAGACAGGATAAACACAGCAAGTAATCAGTCGCGTAGATTGGTGCTGTCAGCTGTGTTTATTTATTTTTGACACAGCTCTCGCTCCACAGTTGTCCTGAAATCACACCAAACCCTCGCTTTCGTTTTGTTGTTGCTTCGGCTGAAGTGCGCGCACCGCCGAAAAGTCCAGGTCGGTTTTTCCGCGAAGCTCCAAAAATCTATGAAATGTGTTTGCATGTTCCTCTCCGCAAGCGGGGATGTAGAGGTGGGATTGCAAGGACCGAGAAAGCTCTGGGAACCCACGCGTTCAGCCTCTGAGAAAGTACGCTTTTCCGAAATAACTGACGGTGAATATTTTTTTTTCTTTTCACATTTACCATTAACAGAGAGGCACTCTGTAGGATTGTGTTCTCGGAGAAGAAGCTTTTTTGCCTCCCCCTGCCCTCTTCTTTTTTTTTGTCACCATTCTGCACGGCAGGCTGAGAGACGGACCGCTCGGACTGTGGGAGCCCTCCCCTCTGCTCGGATCTGCTTTGGTAGGTGCGAATAAAATGGGCCCGTGTTTGCAAATATGCAGATACATAGACAAGGAGGGAGGAGGGGTTGGATGGAGGGGGGAATCACACTTTGTTGAAGTGTGCTGAAAGTTGGGATGTCATCTTTGTATAGGATCAAGTTATAGCAGGGTGAACCTGGGAGCTTCTGTGTGACTGCAGAGCATATGCTGGTACCGCAGATAGGCTACTGTGCTCAAACAGAGTCCGGGAAGAAGCCAGTTGTTTGGATCTGTTTAGTGATTAAATGATGAAGGGAAAAAAAGCTGATGAGTTTAATGTGATAGGTTGAAGGAAATGTTTTACAAGCTTCTCCCAGAAGCCAATGTCAACAGGATTCATCATTTGTCTTTATTTAACAAGTCGCCCTCAGCGCCGATACGGATCGCCACACCACCGGAACAAAAAGTCCGCTGGTTTATTGTGAATCAGCTGTTAATGATGCGCGCCAAACTTGACGTTTACACTTAATGAAAGAAATGCCTGGAGTCAGGTCACGCTTATATTTGACATCAGACTGTCAGTTTATGACTGAAACTTTTATTCAGCAGTCACCTCAAACCATTAACCGCAAAACGAATATCACAGTTTCTCACTGAGACCTGAAGAGACTATTGTTTCTTTTTTAAACATATACTATTCTTATATCTCCTAACCCCCCCCCCCCCCCCCCCCCCCCCCCCCCCCGTTCTTCTCCGGGCATCATTAGAAAGTTCCCCGGCAGCGTTTCTCGAGCTACCTGCAGATTTTACAGTCAACCCCCCTCCTCCTCTCTTCCTCACCGCCTGCAATCCGCCACCGATGATATCGCAGCTCCAAGTCCTCCATATGCTGGCGAATAATTTGAAGTCACAGTGTGCGCGGCGTGGTTGTTTTTCTCCTCTAACTTTTGTGTGCATTGCCTAATTAGGGAGAATAGAAACGCAGCAGGTTGTGGACAATGGATGAAGCCTTGAGTCTAATTATTGTCACCAGGCTTTTCTAACTCCCCCTGCCTTTTTGTGCGTGTGCGCCCGTGTGCGCGCGTCAGTCGATAGGAGGTAGGGGAAATAGAGTGTGTAGCTCACCGTGGACAAATAAAGAGTCCGCAGACAGCGCGTCTGAAAGGGGAGGTAAGGGAGGGAGGGAGTGCATTTGCGTCGCGCATCGCTTGAACGCATTAAGCTTTCTCTCTGGAGGTCTGGAGGTGTAGTCAGCTGCTCCGGAGTTCGTGGGGGGACCAAATGATTCATAACCATGCAGGAAATCACACCCCCCCACCTCTGTCAAAAAGCTCACCGCGATTACCTGACACGTGCGCAAGCAGTGACGTCAGTGACGGAAACTTACCTAGGAGTTAGCCCACTTCAGATCCCGTGATTTACACACGGACGTGTGTACCTGAATGTGTCACACAGCTTCGTTTTGTCATCTTTTTGTGATTTTTTTTTCCAGGTTAGTTGTTTTTTCACTTCAGTTTTTAAATGTGTAAATCAGGGATGATCACTGGATGACGCAAAGTGCCGTAGAGATTCACACCTGGATAATTTCACGGCGCAGCTCCAGAAATAGTGGAAAAGAGAGACGCACACTGGCCCTAAATGCTCTCTTCCTTTCCCCCATCACCCATTGATCCAACTGGTCAATGACTGAACCAGCCAACCATTCATCCATCAGTCAGCTGGCTGTCACTGTTTTGTGGGCCGGCTTTCATTTATATACACGGATCTCTTGGTATCCTCTCGCAACAGCTGGTGTGTAATCGGAGAAGAAAAACAGTTTAAAATTGTGTCTTTGAGGTGACAAGCCAGTCAGGTTTTAAGCTGTAACAAGCTGAGAGCAGCATCTGAATGTTAAATGAGCTGTTTATGTTCATACAGCAGTGCTGACAACTAGTCTTCCCTTTTTTATGGCGCTGTTAAAGTGCTACTTCATTCACAAATGATTTTCAAGCCTGAAAGTTTTTTTTTGAGGTTCCAAAAGAACCTGAAAAACTCCACTTGGTTTGTGTGCACCAGATTTTTGCTGATCAGTCATACACCTGACATCATGTGGGCTTTTGAATGGCTTTTACAACGCTTTGACACAGTGTTATGGGCAGCTTTGCCTCAGGTAAGATTGGATTGTACTGACCATGTGTGGCCTAGAAGAAAAAAAAAGTTTGACATTTCCAGAAATGTACTTGTTTGCTTTCTTGCCAAGAGTTATGGGAAGACTGATATCATTCACACACACACACACACACACACACACACACACACACACACACACACACACACACAACACACACACACACACACACACACACACACACACACACACACAAAGTCATTTTGCCACTTACTGATGAGAAGGAACCTATGTTATTGATCTTTATTATTTCTTGGTTAGAAAATCATCCTGGTAGATAACATCCACTTTTTTTTTGAAAAGAACTAATATTTTAAGTCATCAGCTTAAGGTGCAAGTAGGTCACTTTTTGAACCTTTGGACTAAGTTGCCCACTGTTTCCAGTCATTATGCTAAGCTAATAATTTCCTTGCCCTAGGTTCATAATTACCCAACCATGAGGGATATTTTTAGCTATTTCTCAGCAAGAAATACAGTTGATCTGGAACATGTTTAGTTTGACTGTGAATCTAAGGTCACTGATACTGAGCTGTGAATTTAATGAAGATTGTTAATCAGGAATATCTGGATTAAGAAAAAAATCATCTTTACATGACGCCCTGTGTGACAGTGCACAACAGCTTCTCTTTGTATCACACTGTCATGTTTATTACAGTATAAAAGTATAGAGTTCAAATCAGTAGACTGGATCGGCCGATGATGACGAAGCGTGCACATGGCTCTAATTAATGTCCAGATTTTTGCCGTCTTTTCTGATTAAACAGCAACCTTTATAATCACATTAAGCGCCCCGTGTCGTACCTTTACAGGCTAGTAAATATTTTGTCAGCTGCACTAAATGATTTACCGACCACTGAAACCAAAATTTATTCTACACTCATGTATGCTTCCCCAGTTGTGCAAGAAGAGCTTAAAAAGGTGATTCGGTTTTGACTATAACAGTGAGGGTGTATCAAAACCAGCTCAAAAACACACTGATGTACAGTGAGGCTTGTCCTGTTAATCTGAAAGGGGCGACACCGGTAGTTGTCGGACCTTATTGATCATTTTTATTCACACCTTTATCCGTAATTCCTGTGCAGAATGTTGCGTGAAGATAGATTAACAACAAAAAGGAGAAAGAGAGCGACTCGAGAAGACGACAGCCACATTTTACTCCTCTTTTTTATTCTGAAGGAGCTGGAAAGGAGGAATAAGACTCATTCTGGCGTTAATATGTTACCACCAGTTACAGTGTAGGGGTCATGCCAAGTCACAGAAACTTGTGGTGTAAAGTTTTAATTCATTCCCCCTTAAAGATAACATTTGACCTTAGTATATATCAATAAATCTGTGGTTTGATGTTCATTAGAGGAGGTTATCCCTACTAAGCTGTATAGTCAGAGATCAGCTTTACTAACTTCTGACGCACACCCGGTCATTTTGTTCTGGAAACAGGCTTGAAACGTGCCAGAAACGTGTTCGTTTAGAAAAGAAAAACAGGGGTTATTCCTACTAGCCGTCCATAATGTAAATCACAGCAACAGGCCAATAAAATCACAGGAAGTTGAGCTGTATCATAGTTACTCAGTAGAAGATGCAGCTGTGGCTCAGCAGACAGTTCACATGAGGACATAAACCTTTTCTGTAAATGATGCGGTGAGGGGATCTGAAGAGCCATGATGCTGGAAGTGGAGGAGGATGATTAGCCAAAGACTATATGCCATGCTCAGGGTTTATGGTGATGGAAAGAGTGTGACTGATAGGGCAGTGAGATGGAAGGCAGATGTGTACACATATAGACACACACATACACACGCACACACAGCAGAGGAGAATGAGTGTGAGTCTTTAGATAGGTGCCCTTGCTGTCATTTCTTAGATAATGTGGTTGACCAAAGTAATAAATGTGCCTCGGCGGGCAACACACATCCTTTAAACATGTGAAATATAAATCTACATACATGTGTTTGTCATTCCGGGTTGGTTTCCTTAACGTCATCGATTTTTTTTCTCTTTTTTTTGCCATTGCACGCCATCATATCCGAATCGGTTAAAAATTTGTTGAATAATTGATTCCTGTGTTGCAAATCTTAGGACAGCTGTTGTCCATTATAATAATTTAACTCACATTTTACTGATTATTCTTCCATAGACATACCAAAAGTTTGCATCACCCAGAGCTAGAATTGTGGTTTTAACCATGCTTCATCGAGGGAGACGATTTAGCTCAAAGCCACGCTTGTCAAAGTGATATTTGAGCTAGAGTACAAAAACAACTTATGCTTACCTACGAATCCCTCTTATTAAATATCGTTAGCCGTTTCCTGAAAGGCGGCCCTGTAGTGTAGTGGTCTACACATTCACATAAAACGTAAAAGATCCCTGGAGGAGACACAAATCCCTTGGAGGTTGAATCGGGAAGGACGTCCAGCATAAAAAATCTGGCAAATCATATATGTAGAGTGACACCTTGTGATAAAGGAGGAGCTGAAAGTAGCTTATTGAGACTCTAGCATCAACATACTGTATGTGGGTGTTGGGGGATAGGGGTGCTAAGCAAAGCAAGTCAGAAGTACTCATGAAAGGAATTGTGGTATATTTATTACAACTGAGCTCCTGTTTGAAACAGCCAATGTGTTATCTGAAAGACTTCCCTTTTCTTAAAAAAACAACAAACTAATGGTATCATTGACAGGCCAGTTACTGGAGCTGGTGTTCTGGTTGGGTTGCATCACGAGTGATCAGAAGCCATTTTCATGCGTAATGATTTTCAGCTTGAGGACTCATTTATTCCAGCAATTGAAAATGAGCCAGTTCATTAATTATGTGGGATACTCAAGTCGTTTAGCATATTTACTGTATTTAGAGCACTGTTGAAATAGATCAGCCCTGATTAACCAGGAAACTCTTCAGTTTTACAATAAGCTGTTCATATTTAATTCGGGATCGTGCGTTTAAGTTCTCGCTGAAGAGTCACAACTGACCTCTATCATAGCTCTTCAGTGCCATTATTTCATGAAAGCCACAAACCTCCCATGCACTACTCTGATGAGTTCACGTGCTGTTCGCACACAGCTGAGCAGAGGTAGCGGCAGTGAGGGGATGCTTCTGGGAAACTGGACCCCGGTCAGTGCTGTAGTGGGCGAAACTGAAACTATGGGGCTGAGGGGCTGCGGCGCTGGCTCTGGTTCGCTGGCGCCACATCCCCCTGAGCTGGTGAGAATGTGGGGGCTGTGCTCTTGCCTTTGAAGCTTTACCTCCCACTAATTCTGGCCTTCCAGTTTCCACACACTGCACAGACACCCC